>NC_061122.1:4879846-4960184 GCF_002878395.1 Capsicum annuum
TAATAATAAAATAAAAAAGATTAAAAACTAATAAAATATAATATAAGCTAATAACTAGTCTTAGGAATATGATTAAGAAAAATTAATATCACAACATTCTTTATTAAAAGTTGAAAGAAGAAAACAAATATAATTTAGAATTTTTTTTTTAAAAAATAAAAAATAAAAATAAAAATAAATAAACAATAAAATAAAAACTTATTTAAAATGTGGTTTTCTTTTTTTTGTAGTTTTCAAAATTTTTAACAAACCTCCAAGAATAAGATAAATTTAAAATGCCTAAAATAAATTAAAAAATTAATTGAACATTAAAATGGTACAAAACATTAGGTTTGAGTCAAAAATTAGGTGTTTACAACTTCACTGGAAAATTATACTACGTAGATAGATAAAATTATTTTTTCTATACTATATTAAAAGTGTGAAGATTTTTAAAAATATTGTTTGAACTTTTTGCCTTCACTAAAAGTCTTTGCTTAGACAAAATCATTTTTTCACTATTTTTATAATATTTAAAAGTTAAAAATTAATTAAATATTTATCGTAAAATCTTTTTTTATGAGAAGTCATCAGAATTAATGACAATTAAAACCTTTTTCATTAGTTTAAGAATTCTAAATCAAGTTGATTTTAATAAGATTTGAAAAAATCAGAAATAAATATGAAAGTGTTAGGTTAAGAAAATATAAGAAATACCAAATTTTTAAAAGTTTTAATTTAGTAATCAAAGGTTTTGTAAAGATATGGCTTTAAAAATAAGAAAAGATTTTAAATATAGAAAAAACAAAAAAAATAATTGTTCTACAAGTATGGTTCAAATCGATGCATCTCTTTTAGCCTCTAACAATAAAGAAAATAGGTACTACATGATAAATGCAACAATGAAGATTCATTAACCAATAAAACTTCTGGTGATAAAATATATATGTGCTAATAATAAAATATATGTTATGTTAACATTATTATATCAAAGTATAAAAAATCTTTGAGAAGTGATTTGAACTTTTTGTCCTTCATTAAAAGTTTTCACAATAGGCAAAATCGTCTAATTTTAAATAAGAAAAAATTAAACGTGCGAGATATGTCCAATTAAACTAATATATACAATTATATATATATATATATACTAATATGTTAATTAATCTCCTTAACTTGTTTATATATTAATTCATTTCTTTAATTTTGATTCTTCATAATAAAAATTCTGACTCAACCTGGCTTTATTTACTCCATTATTTTTTACCTCACATACTCTATATCTTCTACTTTACATTTGTTTTCTCTTACATATGGAAATCTCATGACCATTCTGCCTCATATGTATCTGATCACCTAGTCTCTCTTTTGTCTTTTTATATATCCTTTCTCTTTCTATTACCAAAGAATATATATATAACCTTAGTCACTTTTCTAGTGAGATCTACCCCACCCCCACCTCGACCCCTCACCCCTCACCCCCCACCCCTCACTCTCACATGTAACCTACTTTATTTATTCCATCACATCCCTATAACAATCAAACACAAATTTTTTCTTTCTTTGTTTTTCTCTCTTCATACACACCAAAAAAGAAAAATGAAAAATCCTTCTTGATGAAGTTCACAAGCTAGCTATCAACATCCTCTCATCTTAACAAATTAAATTAAAAATCCATGCATGAAACCATTCAAAGAAATCTTTTGCCTCTTCAATAGGAAACTCAAACACAACTAACTTTCCTCTATTCTTCCACCTCTCTCACTTTTTATCATCATTTCTTTATATATATTTGTTTATTCAATTTTATAAACTATTCATTATTAGGGTTTCTTCACTAGCTAGCTCTTCATACTTCACAAAGCGAAAAGAAGAAGAGCGAAGTCTAATCTTTGGTTAGAATCTTTTTCTTATGACGAGTCAAGATAACAAAGATGATAGCCAGAGCTCCGGCGGTGGCCCTGCCGGAGCAAGGCCAAGAGAACCAGCTTTGAATTGTCCGAGATGCGATTCTCCCAACACAAAGTTTTGCTATTACAACAATTACAGTCTTTCTCAACCTAGACATTTCTGCAAGACTTGCAGAAGGTTACTGTTTGAACTGTGTGACCGTCTTAACAAATGTTTTTTTTTCTTTTTGTGCTTTTTTGGGTGGGTCATGAGGTTTTGTTTTGAATCATGACCTCTCGCCTGGTCTGATAACATGTTTGAATTATTATGTTTATTTCAACTAAATTTTTTTTTTAACTCTTGAATTGTATGACCTTCTTATCTGAAGATTTTTTTTTTTTTTTGCTTTTTTGGGTAGCTTGTGAGATTTTGAACGGCGACGCATTTTGCTTGCTCTGATAACATGTTTCATCTAAAATCTTATATTATCATTAGAAATTCTTTTACTTTTAGTTACTTAATTATATTATGTCTCGACAGGTACTGGACTAAAGGTGGAGCGTTACGCAACGTTCCGATAGGTGGTGGTTGCCGGAAAAACAAGAAGATAAAGACTTGTTCATCATCTTCAAGGGATTCAAAAGATACAACTAGTGGTTCTTCAGATATTGGTGGGCTAAAATTCTTTCATGGTCTTTCACCAGCTATGGATTTTCAACTTGGAGGACTAAATTTTCCAAGATTGAACAATACTTCAACATCAACTGGTGGAAGTATTTTCAACCAATTTTCTACATTTGGTGACATTTCAACTACTACTACTAATTGTGCTACAAATATTGGATCAAGTTCTTGTTTCAATCTTGATCCTTTAGGAAGTTGTTCTGGTTCTTTATTGGGATTCAATAATTTCCCTTTCTCAAGTTCTATACTAAAACAAGGTAAGAACAATTAATTTTTTTACTATGTTACACGTACTTTACGCGTGAGTCTGATTCTTTTTTTTTGGATGAAACACGTGGAAAGTTTAGGCGATGGTGAGATTTGAAGTTATCGCCAACTTTTACTTGTCCTAATATCATGTTGAAGTGTCAAACCGGGGGCACTTCAATTATGTTATGTCTCAACATGTCTTTTTTCTGTGAGCCTGATTTCTTTACATGGATGTAAATTAGTTTCCTCTTTGTGGGTGGTGGCGAAATTTGAACCTAGGGAGTATTGTCTGTTCTGATAACATGTTAAAGTATTTGATTATAATTTCATTATATTATGTATCTTCTTGCCTATTCTGATAACATGTTAAAGTGTTTGATTATAATTTCATTATGTTATGTATTCTCTTGCCTGTTCTGATAACATGTTAAAGGATTTGATTATAACTTAATTATATTATGTCTTGACAGGTACAACTGCAGTTCAAGAAATGGGATCAATGGGAGTTCATCATGGCACAATGGCATCTTCTATAGAGTCATTGAGTTCAATTAACCAAGATTTGCATTGGAAATTACAACAACAAAGATTGGCCATGCTATTTGGTGGTGAAAATCAAAAAGAGAATAACATTGTTTCATCATCAATCCCTTTTGATGATCAAAATCAAAATCAAAACCAAAACCAAAACCAAATCCAAATCCAAAAGCCACAGCCAATTTTGTTCCAAAATCTGGAGATTTCATCGTCAAAACAACAAGAAGATCATCATCATCAAGAAGCAACAACATTTGGCAACGACAATATTAATTCAAGAAAAGATGTTAATATTACAATTGGAAGTCATGGGAATAATTTGGCAACTGAATGGTTCTTTGATGATTCATTTGGTGTTAATCCAAATTCAACAAATACCATCAATGAAAATGAGGATCAAAATGGCAACAATTGGAATAGCACTATTCAAGCTTGGAACAATTTGAATCAGTATAGTACACTCCCTTAATTAGCTCTATATAATATGATGAGGAAACAAAAATCATATTTATACTACTAGTCTATTTAGGTTCCCTTTTCTTTCTATTAGAAATTAGTAGTTTTGTTTTCGTTTTTAGTAATGAACTTATTGTAATTGTGTATGATTATGATGGTGGTGGTGGTTAAATTTTCATTTTGTGTTGCCTTGTTACTTGTTTAATCTCATGTTCCACTACTAGTAGTTTTAGCCCACATGCACCCCTTAGCTTTTTTTGTTTATACATGTTGCTATCTTGGCAGTGGCAGCCCCGGAATTTAACGAGGTTTGAACTCGAGACGAGAACCTTAAGATAAACCTAAATGCCAGTGCATCCAACAAATTTTTTATTTTAGTGGGTGTTTTTATATGTTTTGTACCTATTTTCGTATATTTTCTATGTAATTAGACCTATTCCGTATCGAATTTAATGGGTGTGGGAGCACTCCGAAAATAAACGTAGATTCGCCCTTGTTTCTTGGTGTTATGTGAGTCGAGGGTTTCTCAGAAATACTTTTTCTATTTTCATGAAATAGTGATAAGGTCTGCATACGTACACTTTGTCTTTTCAGATTCTACCTATGAAATTATGTTGAATATGGTATTGTTATGGTTTTTGTTGCTTCTTTGTCCTAGTTACATAATCTATAGGCAAATTGATCTAATTATTTCTTTGCTTTTATTGATAACACAAGATTTTTGAAATGCTAATCCCAATGTCTAATTGGTATTTTTCTTTTTTTGAATATATTTTTGGGATTGATGATAGATTTTTTTTATTTTTATTTTATAGAGTCAGTCAAAAAGATGGGAAACTTAATTATTGGAATATCTTTGATTTGTTATTGTATGCTGAGTCAGTAAAGAATCAGAAGTCTCTTATTGTGTCAATATGTCTCCCTCTATTATATATCAGGTAACCAATTCTCAGACTTGTCATATAAATGTGCTACTGCTCTCAATGTTTCAGTTTATGCTAGTGTTTGATTGAATATAAATAAAATTTATTCACAAATTAAATTTGTTATTAATCTATCGCTAAATAATTTGTAGTTAACAAGATTTTGTGATTATTCATCGTTAAGAATGATTAGCGATATTGCATCGAAAGTTGTCCATCGCTAGCTCGTTCTTGTTCATTTGTAGTGTTAGAAAGAACGAAACTTTTGAAACTTGTGGTCAATAACATCATAGTACTGTAATCATGCAATGGTAAAATCATGTCATTAAGATAACTTAATAAGAAGTTTTTTGGTATATCACTTCTAAAAATCGCTAATTTTTGACGTTGTTCTATGATAATTTGGCTTGTCGGTAAGAAATTTTCAACATAACCTAGTAGATTTTATAAAAAAAAATCGTAAAAAATTAGCGATTTTCTAGTAGGTGTTGCAATAAAATGGGACATATAAAACAGTGACTCTGTACTTTGCTGAGCCTAACCTGCAATTGTTTAACTTCAAGCCTATATAGTATATTATGTGCACTGCTAGCTAGCTGCAGCTTTATTGTTGCCTATTCTTCATATAATTCTTTCTCTTTCACACACATACACACATTGTGTGAGTTTTTTCGTAATAATAAGCAGTGACGGAGTCAGAATTTTCACCAGGGGATTTACAAGTAAACATACGAACTAACCAAAGGAGGTTCGACATTTACTATATATATATATAAAAAAAATAATTTTAACCATATATATGTAACATAATTTTTCGTCGAAAGAGGTTCAGATGAACCCCCTATCCTACGTATAGCTCCGCCCCTGATAATAAGTAGACACTTTTATATAAAAATTGTGAAATTTTGAAATTCTGAGCCCCCTTCGACGGAAAAATATACTATTATACATGATTAAAATTATTTTTTATGTAATTATAGTAGCTGTTGAACCCCCTTCGACTTAATTTTTTTTTTTTTTTTATATTGAGCCCCTTACTTAAAATTCTGACTTTACCTCTGCGCAAATAGCAAGTTTGTAAGCTAAGTGAACTAAAATAATCCATTATTTGGATTTTGGATGTTGGTTATGTGTAGGGTAAAGTTTTGCTTTTTTGAAATGCTTTTAGATATGAACATTCCATACCTTTTAACTATTTTATTCAAAAAGATTAGTTAACCCCCCCACCCCACCCAAATATTCATACTGGAATTTCTATTAATTCAGATGCACATTGTATAATATTCATCAAAGTAATCAGAATTTGAGCCCCAAAAGGCTGGAATTCTAACTAACAAGTTGTAATATGAATAGTATTTCTGGTGTGTACACTGACCTTATTTCTATCTGGAAAAATTATTTTCAAATAGATTCGCGCAATTAAAAAAAAAAAAAAAAGCTTTATTGTAAAGGTGACATATACATCAACTTTATTTAACTTCATGGAACATTTCCACTTTCCACTTTCATGAAAAAGCAAGATTAACAAGTTGAGACAAAATCTTAACCTCCATAAAAAGCTTCACAAACTTACGTAACTATATAATATATAACTGTTTTTTATAAAAAGAACTTTAGAATTTCTATATATTCTCCTTTTTTTAGTACACACTTTTTCTTTTCAAATTACTATTATAGTCCTGAATTTTGAATAAAACATTCAAAAGTCGTTCCAAAATATTTGTCATATTGCATTATCTGCAAACACTTAAAAAACTATGTCGTTTCACAACTTCTGTTCAATTTATGAATTGCTCGATTGTGTAAATATTTCTTATATACGTGACAATTATAACGAAAAAAAAACAAGAGGGGTGGGGGTGGGGGTGGGGGGTGGGGTGGGGGGTGTGAATAACGTGAAAGACACTCTGGAAGAGAACTACAACTAACAAAATGTCAATTTAGAAACCTGCAAGAAATTCATGAGTTATATGATAGAGAAATATTACAATGTGCTTTTCAACTTCACGATAAATGAGTGGTATTTTTTCCTAATTTTCTTTTACAATTTTTAAAAATAATGTTCTTTAATTAACAAAAAAAATAATCTTTGCACAATTAATTTTAAAAAGAGAAAGTAAAGGGTATCTATGTGACTTAACTAATTAAGAGAAAATACTCAATTACCCGCCTGAACTATATCCAAAAAAGGTTATGATACACCTCAACTTAAAGGGGGTCCTTTTACCCCCACTGAACTAATTAAAAGTGTAATTTTGATGCACTTAGTGCTTACGTGGCACACACGTGTGCCTACGTGGACACTTGTGCCACGTAGGCACTAAGGGTATCAAAATTATACTTTTAATTAGTTTAGGGAGTAATCGAACCCTCTTTAAGTTGAGGTGTGACATAACCTTTTTGGATATAATTCAGGGGTAATTGGGTATTATCTCACTAATTAATTATAATATGAACAAATACACATTCTATGATGAAAGTTTAATTTGAGGTTTTTCTGTATCATATATATATATATATATATATATATATATATATATATATATATATTTATTTATTTATTTTTAACAAATAAAACATCTTCATAAAGATCACAATTCACAACCAAGAACGAATTACAGTTGCTATAATACATAGATAAAGATCTTAATTTATTTTCAATGGACAATTGAAAATTCCAACTTTAAAAATGCACATCTAAACACCTCATCCCTACAACGTCTCGTAGCTATATATTTAAGAGCAAATTATAATTGATATAATACGTCGATAGACATCTTAACTTTCTCCTCAACAGACAACTAAACATAACATCTTCATAAAGATCATAATTCACAACGAAGAACGAATTACATTTGATATGATACATAGATAGACATCTTATCAGCGGACAATTAAAAAATCCAACTTTAAAAG
The DNA here is from genome assembly GCF_002878395.1 of Capsicum annuum. Taxonomy (NCBI): domain Eukaryota; kingdom Viridiplantae; phylum Streptophyta; class Magnoliopsida; order Solanales; family Solanaceae; genus Capsicum; species Capsicum annuum. The sequence continues at coordinate 4,887,478 of NC_061122.1, forward strand.
CGCACATCGATCTAAACACCTCATCCCTACAGTATCTCGTAGCTATTAAACGCAAATTATAATTAATATAATACATAGATAGATATTTTAACTTATCCTCAACCAATAACTAAACAGTTCAACTTTAAAATACATATCTAAACACATCAATTCGTCTCTACCGTATATCGTGGCTTTATATTTAATAAAATTAATGTACCAAACAGAAATTGGACCATCCACAGAGAACTTAAAAAACAGGCAGTTTGTTTTGTGTTTTTTTTTTTTTTTTTTAATTATTACTATTATTTATTAATTTTTTATGGAAAGAATCTTTTTGGTCTATTTGTCCATTTGCTGATCAAACTTGTGTTCAATCAAACGTTTTATACAATATGGGTTGGTACTTGCTATATAATCATTTTATTTTGTTTTCTTTTCTATTTTGGTTAGTATCCAAAACGAGAAAAATGCATTAAACATCGTCATTTTATTTGGACATTTGTGCAATTTTATTTTTGGTTAGTTCTGCAAAAACACAAAACACCTATGTATCTATCCCATCATTACAATTTTTGGCCTTTTTCTAATAAATATGGAAACCAAATTAAAAAATTGTTGTTTGGATTTGGGTTGTTCCATGAGAAGTTTACTTTAGTATCGAGGAAGGGTCGATTTAGTGGTCAATAAAATGAAGCGAACATAATGCATAAAAGATTTAGGTTTGGTTTTCGAGAAATGAAGAAAAAAATTATTAACGTCGTAGCTTCTAGTGGTTTAATGAAGTAACGTTGAGTATCACGAGGTCTCAGATTTAATTAGACCTCATTTGGTCTAGATTTGGTGAGTGGATAGAGTTGGCTAATATTTGTTGCTGGCGAGATGTGACAGGTATCTTGTAAAATTAGTCGAGGTGCACGTAAGCTGACCCCAAACATCAAGGTAGCTCAAGTTCATAATACGTATTATTGTTCGCTTTGGTCCAATATATCATACGTATTTATCCTTTTGGTTATATTATCATTAAGTCCACAAAATACGTATATGTATATTATATGAACTTGTATTATGATTTTAAGGCTTTTTATTTTCTATTTTTCTTCTGATATTTGATTCGCTTAGGATGTAACGTTACCCATTTTTGGGAGCTTTCTAGCCTGGAAGTCCACCGATCCTTTTCTTCGATCCACCTTCCATCATTACAGACATCACCATTAATCAAGACAACAAGTAACAGCTAAAACATAAAACAAGAAAATGTAGCATATTATTATTTGAGTCCAAAAATATATATGTGCATCATGTGAATTTGTATTACGATTTCAAGGCTTTTTATTTTCTATTTTTTTTCGATGTTTGATTCGCTTAGGATGTAACGTTACCTATTTTCGGAAGCTTTCTAGCCTAGAAGTCCACCGATCCTTCTCTTTGATCCACCTTCCATCACAGACGTCATAATTAATCAAGACAACAGGTAACAACTAAAACATAAAACAAGAAGACGTAGCACATTATCATTGAGTTAAAAAATATACATGTGTATGTATCATGTGAACTTGTATTACAAATTAAGGAATTTTTATTTTCTATTTTTCTTCCGATGTTTGATTCGCTTAGGATGTAACGTTACCCATTTTCGGAAGCTTTCTAGCCTGGAAGTCCACCGATCCTTCTCTTTGATCCACCTTCCATCACAGACATCACAATTAATCAAGACAGCAGGTAACAACTAAAACATAAAACAAGAAGACGTAGTGTATTATTATTGATTCCAAAAATATATATATGTGTATCATGTGAACGTGTATTACAATTTTTAAGGCTTTTTATCTTGTATTTAATTCCTTTAGATGTTTAATTCGTTTAGGATGTAACGTTACCCATTTTCGGAAGCTTTCTAGCCTAGTAGTCCACTGATCCTTCTCTTTGATCCACCTTTCATCACAAACGTCACAATTAATTGAGACAGCAGGTAAGGGTGTCAAACGGGCCAATTTTAACCAGCCCGAACCGGCCCACTAAAGGAATCCGGACCAATTTGACCTGGCCCGGTAAGCCCAAGGGTTTTAAGGGCCCGGGTCTCGGTCCGGTTGGGTTTTAAATTTGGGCTCGGTTAACCCGGAACGGACTCAAACCGGTTAGGGGCTGCCGGTTAACCGGCCCGGATAACCCTTTGTTTTTCATTTTTTTTTTTTAAGATTTTGGAAAATTGGGCCAAACTAGTCGTTTGCCCAGCAGCTATAACGGATAGTTTGGGCCCAAACATAAAAAAAAAGTTTTTTTTTTGTTTAAAATCATTTTTTAATCCCCAAAAAAATTCTATAAATACCCTACACTTTCAAATCATTTTCCATACAATTTTTCATCCTCTCAAGTCTCAAATCTCATTCTCTCTCAAATCTCATTTCTCAATTCTCAAATATTCTATATATTTAATTTCTAAAGTGCTCACTTTAATTTTTTATATTTTGCGATTACTAAGTACAAGTGGAAGTTTCTAAAGTTGCAACCTTCGGATACTTCCAAAATTTGGTATTGTCGTTCCATCTCTTACTTTTAATTTATAATCAGTGTATTAAGTGTTGAATGTTTATTTTTATTACTTTTTGTGTATTTTGAATATTTTTTAGTTTGATTTATACTATGGATAAATTAAGAAATCTCGGTAAAAGTGTCAAAAAAATTTTTCCCGAAAGTGGTAGTGGTAGCAAAAAGCAAATTTCTAGCAGTAGAGGTACTTCAAGTACTAGATATACCCGTGTGCCTTCGCCTCCGGTACCACTTAGTCAACCTTTTGAGGAAGAAATAGGTGTAGGTGCTCACGATATGGATTATTTAGAAGTTCAGGAAAATTACGGTATAAAAGAAGAAAATGAAGTAGATGAGGTTGATTTAGATGAAGATGATGAAAATATTGGTGAGACACCGAAGTAAGAAATGCTAACATTAGATCCGAATCGGTTAATCTCCCTCCCTGCCCTCACCGTGCCCCAAGAGCTCGTAAACAAACTAGTGTTACATGAAAATTTTTTGAACGTATATCAGATACTGAGGTGTAATGCGATATTTGTTAAAAAATATATAAGCATAAAAGAGGAGACAAGCAAGGGGGTACGGGTACGTTAATGAGACATTTAGCTGAAGACCACGAAAGAGAGTTAAAAATTACAAAAGGCGGGGAGGCTGTTGGTGGGCCCACACAAACTAGAATGGACCCAACAACCGGTCACGTAACGAAGAAGTATAATAAATTGAGGGACCGGAAAAAAATAGCAAAAATGGTAGTTGTAGGTTGTTTGCCTTTTAGTTTTTCTTCTTCTGATGCTTTTATTCATTATATTCAAGCAATTTATATTCCTATGTTTAATGGTATTCCTAGAAGTACTTGTCGGTCTGATATTTTTAAACTTCATTCACAATATTATTTTTATTTATCTACATTGTTAAAAAATATTCAATGTAGAATATCCCTAAATTCTGATCTTGGTCGTGCTGTAAATAAAAATGATTATTTAACCGTTACTTGTCACTGGATGGATAGTAATTTTGTGATGCAAAAACGTATTCTTACTTTTTTATATGATGAAGATCGTAAACATACTGGATAATTTATTGTTGACTCGATACATAAAGTTACCGCATTTTATGGTATCGAAAATAAAATCTTATGCATCGCTTTTGATAACGCCTCTAACAACAAGACTGCTATAACAAAGTTGAAATCTAAGCTATCACCATCGTTACCTGAAATTTTTCATATTAAGTGTGCATGTCATATATATAATTTAATTGTAAAAGATGGTTTTGAGTTTTTTGAGATTTATATTGAAAAAATCCGTCTTGCTGTTGGTTTTATACAAGGAAATAATCGTAGATCGAGAATTAAAGAATTTAAAGTTAAATGTCAAGAAAATGGACTTGCACCGATATTGATGCCTGAGGAAATTGATATTAGATGGAATTTTACGTATGATTTTTTAAAAACTTGTTATAAATATAGAGTTCCTATTACATTAGCTTTTAACCAACATTGTGGTTCATTTGCTGATTCTGCCGATTGCATGCTACTTGATTCTGTTTGGGTTGTAATTAATGATCTTGTTAAGTTTTTGAAAAAAATTTATGTAGCTATGGTTGAATTTTTTGGTGCTTATTATCCTACTGTTTCTAATATTTTGGGATATATAACCGATATTTCTGGTTTACTCAAATAATATAAAAATAAAGAAGGTTATGAAAATGTTGTTGGTGTCATGTTTACTAAATTTAAAAAATATTTTTTCTCGATTCTCCTTATTTTCTTGGTTGGTGCTATGCTAAATCCGTGCATTAAATACCATACTATGTGCCACTTTAGTACTCTTATTTATCGTAACTTAGAAATAAATACTAACAATGATTTTGAACAAGTACAACCTGATTTGTGGACGGCTACATCTGATGCAAATGCTTACATAGATAAATTATATAACCACTATGCTGATTTAGTTGATTTAGCTGTACTGACACATATCAGTCCTACTGTGGCTCCTCATCCTCCTGAGGTGCCATCGTTTTCTAAAAGGCCGGCACATTGTGGTTTTCCTGATTCCTTTTATGATTTACCCTGTTGGAACAGTGTTGACGAGGGAGCTTACACATCAACTTATCGGGAAGAGCTTAAGTATTATCTTCGATCGCCGCTAGATGATCGCAGACGACGGATCAACATGTTGGATTGGTGGAGGAATAATGAATCACAATATCCTGTGCTTTCAAGATTAGCTAGAGATATCTTGAACGTTCTAATGTCAACCGTTGCATCAGAGAGCGCCTTTAGTCAGGGATGACAACAACTTGGAGACAACCGACACTCATTGGGAAGCAATGCAATGAATATTCTAGTTTACCGCAGAGATTGGATTAGAGCATAAAGAAGAAATCAAGGAATGAAACCGGAGCCGTATGACGAGCAGAAACTTGAAGAAATTATGACTTCGCGGGAGAACTCAGCAGAATCAAGTCCAATGCATGGGTTTGCCCCCATTGACTTTGACTATCCTATGCAAGTTCCCGTTAATATTAACATGGATGAGTTAGAAAAAATGATGCATAGTTTGTAGATTTTTTATTCATGTGAATTATAAATTTTGGATCATTTTACAATCAATAAAATTCAACATTCATTAATTAACTATCAAGTATTATTAATTTATTATATTAAGTAGTATATGTTTTGTATATTATTGTACATATCTTCTATACACATGTATATTTAACGTATATATTTAATGTATCCAAGTGTATGGGTTTTTCAAATTAGTATATAACTATATATGTATACATATTATAGTATATATAAATGTATATTGTAGAATAGTATATATTTTATTTAAAGTAGTACATATATATTGAATGGTGCGTATATATGTGTATATATCTTCTATAGACGTATATCTTTAACGTATACAAGTGTATATAGTTCTATAAATTAGTATATATATACAACAATATGTATATATATATGTATATTGTAGTATATATTTTATTTAAAGCAGTACATATATATTCAATGGTACATATATATGTGTATATATCTTCTATAAGTGTATATATTTAATGTATAAATGTGTATAGGTTTTATAAATTAGTATATAACTATATATGTATATATTGTAGTGTATATATATATATTGTACTATTGTAGATTTGTAGTATATGTTTTATTTAAAGTAGTACGTATATTCATATATATAATTATATATTGAATAATACGTATATATGTGTAATTGTTTATATATATTTTTAAAAATATATATTGTATAATTGTAGTGTATATAGTGTATATTGAAGTGTAGACAGTGTATATAATTGTAGTGTATGTAGTGTATATTGGATTTTTCATTTTTTTTAAACAGGTTTGACCGGTTTTCAACCGAGTTTGACCGAGTTTAGGTGGGTTTAACCGGGTAGGGTTAAGTGGGCCGGTTCAGGGTTGTTTTCAACATTTTTACTGTTGAACCCGGAACCGGCCCGGCCCACCTAACCCAACTCGGACCGAAACCGGCCCACCTAACCCAACTTGGACCGGAACCGGCCCACAATCCGGTTAAACTAAATGGACCGATTCTGGTTTGGCCCGGCTCGGCCCACTTGACGCAGGTAACAACTAAAACATAAAACAAGAAGACACAACATATCATCATTGAGTCCAAATATATGTGTAAATCATGTGAATTTGTATTAAGAATTTTAAAAAAAATTATTTTCTATTTTTATTCTGATGTTTGATTCGCTTATAGAATATAACAACATGCCACTTTTAAAATCTTTCTAGCCTAAAAACCCACCGACCCCTCTCTTCGATCCACCCTCCATCACAAACGTCACAATTAATCAAGACAACAGGTAACAACTACAACATAAAACAAGGAGACATAGCATATTATCATTGAGTCCAAAAATACATATGTGTATCATTTAAATTTGTATTACGAATTTTGTGAATTTTTATTTTTTCATTCTGATGTTTGATTCGCCTATAGGATACAACATCGCCACTTTCAAAAGCTTTCTCGCGTAAAAACCCGCCAACCCTTTTCTTCGATTCACCCTCCATCAGAAACGTCACAATCAATCAAGACAGCAGGTGACAACTAAAACATAAAACAAGAATACTTAGCGTATTATCATTGAGTCCAAAAATACATATATGTGAACTTGTATTACGAATTTTAAGAATTTTTATTTTCTATTTCATTCTGATTTTTGATTCGCCTACAGTATATAACATCGCTACTTTCAAAAGCTTTCTCGCTTAGAAACCCGCCGACCCTTCTCTTCGATCCACCCTCCATCAGAAACGTCACAATCAATCAAGACAGCAGGTAACAGCTAAAACATAAAACAAGAATACTTAGCGTATTATCATTGAGTTCAAAAATACATATATGTGAACTTGTATTACGAATTTTAAGAATTTTTATTTCCTATTTCATTCTGATTTTTGATTCGCCTACAGTATATAACATCACTACTTTTAAAAGCTTTCTCGCCTAGAAATCCGCCGACCCTTCTCTTCGATCCACCCTCCATCACAACCGTCACGGCTAAGACACCATGTACCAGCTAAAACACAGCCAAAAATGGGTCACAAATCTGAGGACGTGGACAAATTTTGTTATGATTTTGTCACTTATTATTTCCTCACAAAAATCTTGTAATGTTCGAATTTGATAAATTGTGATAGAAGAATCTGACACAAATATGTTTTTTTCTTGTAACGATTATTAAAGTGCGTGCATGTTAGTCTCACTATCATCATTATAAAAAAAAAAATTATTCTTTTATTACGCATTATAATGAGAAAAAAGAATTATAATTATTTGTCAATCGATATTTACTATTTAGATCTTTTGTTCTTGTTCACAACTAGACCAAATAAAATTATGCTACCATCACTAGCATAGTATTGTGTAAATTACTTTCAAAAAATTTTAAACTTAAGCACATTATGTCATAATTCCACCCTTAAAAAATTAAATTTAAATTTTAATACATTATGTTAAAATCTTTTGGTATTTTAGGCAAGTATTTTTGTCCAAATTTTTTTTCTTTACATTATAAAGACTGATGATTTGTTCTGATAGGGTGAATTTTTGACACTACATTTGTAACACCTTTATTTAAAGTATAAATAACATAAATATCAACCCTTTTGAAAGTAATTACACTCTCTCCCACTTTTTTAATTACTTTACTCTCTCTCCCTATTAATATACATAATATAACCGACATATACATAGCATTTTTTGTATGTGTTGGGATTTTTGTAATATTGTTTAGGGAGTTGGGATTTTTTGTAATATTGGAAACATAAGTTTTGTATTTGTGTAATTTTAGTTATTTAAAACAGATCGCGTTTTAAGAATTATTTAAAATTTAGCCAGTTTAATAAATTTAGAATCCGTTGTTGCTGCTTCTACTTTTTATTCTTAAAATTCTAAAATTGAACTCGATCAAAACCTAACTTCATATCCGGAGATTAGTTTGAAAATTCAATTTTTGAATTTTTCAAACAACAAATTTCAAAATTTTAGCCAGCATATTTGAAGTCAATTCTAGGAGGCTAAATTTTAAAAAGATTATAAATTTAGGCTTTTGTTTAAAGAGGAGTCCTAAAAACGAGAGTTTATCTACACCTTTTCAAACATTGAAGCCCAATAATTGAGACCACATTCCATTGGGGTATTTCATCATTTCAGGCCCATGTTTTGAGCTTTTGTGGCCTACTACATTTTTGGACAAACAACATAAATTCCGACAGTTTGGAGATTAATTACAAAATATCTTAATATTTTACATGATTACTGAAAATTTTGATTTTAAATTTGTTGAAATACATAATTAGATCCCAATAGATCCAACGAAGATACATTTTTTTCCTTTGTAAAGATACATAATTAGTTTTCGATACATTTTTTCTGATTTTGGGTCTGTCGGGATGTATAATACATCCAATGAAAATATATTTTTTTCGTCTAAAGATATATAATTAGCTCCCGGTATTTTTTTTGATTTTGAGTCTGTCGAGATACATAATTAACTCCCCAATACATCCAACAAAGACACATAATTAGTTGGGATTTTTGTAATTGATTTGTAAGTGTGTAAATTTGTGTAAATAATGATAAATTAAGGTGTATATTACGTTATTTTTCCTATTGTGTTGAGCTTGAGGCCTTAACATTGGCAGGAAAATACGTCTATCTTAAAAATGAGCGACCTAGAATTTTCGATTTTCGTTCAGTCTTATGGTAAATTTTCAAGACGAAAAGTCAAAAGTATTATTTATGAGACAAAACTTGTTAAACTGGAAATTTTGCTCATAAAATAAATCAATGCATTTCAAATCGCTCATTTTCAAGACATGCTCATTAATCAGCTTAATAATGAGGTTAAATTTTAACATCAGAGTATCAATTTAAATTCAAATTTCATAGTCGAACTTCAAAAACACAACAACAATATGATACCTAGTGTATTCCCACAACGTGAGATCCAGGGAGGGTAAAATATACGCAGTCCATACCACTACCTCAGACGAACACAAAATCCTAAAATTTGAATTGTGAAATTTAAACTAAAAGACACAATTTTGTAAATATACATATACTATCAACTTTAACATGACAACACCCACAAATATAACTAATAAAAAAAAAGTAGGATTTTCTCTAAGTTACAAAGTTTAGGCTAAAATTACAAAGTGGGAGCACATCATTGCACACCATATATTAATGTACAAGCCAAATACTATACAATATATATTTCAGTGTTAATTAACAAAATTAATTAATCCATACAATAGTACTTCATAATCCATCACTCTTTAGTAAGCTTCTTGCCCTCCCTGTTTAACATAATAATTATATATTATTAGTAAATAAATTATTCAAACTTAAAAACATAAATAAGACAGTGAGACAAATAAGAATTATTGTTGTTGTAATTTCTTTTCCTTCTCCAAGTTCCGCACATAACAGAAGCTTACTCCACCGACTGTCTTTGTTTTGCCTTCTTTTTATACTCCAAAAAAAAAAAAAAATTATTATAAAAAAGAAAGATGACTTTTGTGATAAAAGTACAGAAAAATAGATGAGATAAGCATCCAGTACCCCCTGGAACTATGACCAAAGTTGGTACGTCATACTCCAACTTCACGGGAGTCCTATTACCCTTCTAAACTCAGTTTTAGCGTATTTTTGTCCCCCTTCTGTGCTAACATGACACCTTTATTACATAAAATAGGATCCACATTAAAAGTGCCACGTCAGCTAAAAAGGTAAACAAAAATATGCTAAAATTTAGTTCAAGGTAAAAGAATCCCTGTGAAGTTGAAGTGTGTCGTAACATATTTAATCATAGTTCAGATGAGTACTAGATGCTTTACTCAAAATAGATACTCTACTATGTTCAATATTGAGAATTCAGAGGTATGCTGAATCAACAGAGGTCAATTAAAACGAAATGGAGTATATCAATTTTGATGAAACTAACCTTTTTGGGAATGATGAAGTCCACAAATTTAGTCTTGGATTTGGCTTTAGGAGACTTGTTATATTGTTGTGATTTGGCTTTAGGAGACTTGTTAATTTGTTGTGATTTGGCTTTAGGAGACTTGTTTTGTTGTTGTGATATTGTTGATTCTCTATATCTCTTGATAATCCTTTCCCTTACTAACTTATCATATATAAATGCTGCTCCTCTCAACTGTGGCAAAACTAGCCATGCCACAAATAGCAACTTCATATCATACCATATTGGAATCCTATATATTTTCCAAAAAAGACAACCAAAAAAAAAAATGATGAATCAATTTTCTCAACAACAACAAAAAAAAATAAGTTACTACCCTATTTACAGCTTTCTCCGTCTCAATTTATGAAAAGATGTTTGACATAAAAAGTTTAAGAAAGAAGGACAAGACTTTCGAAACTTTAAAGTGTGTTTGATAGGAAAGGAAAAAACATTTCGATAGAATGAGCAAAGCGACTTCTCTCATGGAGGTAGAGAAAACAAAGTCCATAAATTACATTTCAAATTCATTGTCTCCTCCTCATATACCCAGTGCTCCTAACTCTCACCCCTCACAAACAGTGGAGGAGTCAGAATTCAGAAGTAAATATACGAACTAATCGAAGCGGGTTCAACTCTACTATATATGCATAAAAATATTTTTAACTATGTAAAAATAATATAAAAATAATATAATTTTCCGTCAAATGGGATTCGAATGAACCCCTAGAACAAAGGCAGCTCCGCCATTGCTCAAACCCTCCTCCCCGCCCCATGCTACCCTATAGTCTTTTGTTGGTCAAACACTTAAATAAATAAGAAATTCACTTATTTTTTCAAAAGAAAACATTTTTCTTCCTACCAAACACTCCCTTGTAGTCTAAACCGAGTCATAAAGAAATATGTGGCTATAAGTTGTCTCACTAACAATAAAATTAAAATTTTTAAATTAAATTAATACTAAATAGAGCATCATCATGTTTTTAGATAGACAAAGAAAAAAGAAAAAGAAAAAATATCACGTAAATTGAGATGAGATAATAATATTTAATTTTTTTTTTTTGTCAAAAAGTTAGAATAAGTTAACTTAATTACCATTCAAGAATAGGTTGAAGGATCATTTCCATAAGAGTAAGAAAAGAATAAAAAATCCAATAAGCCAGCCATTGTTCATCATCCAATTTATCAGTAGTCTCAATTGCTACTACTGAAGCATACCTATTCAATTAATTAAATCACCAAATTAAACAAAAAATTAAAAATCATCTTGGAAAAAATAAAAAATTATAATAGAAAAAAACAGAAATAACTATAAAGATAACAATTTAAAACACTTACAAAGGATAGAGCAACATCGTCATTGGCCTGCAATATTTAGTTCAAAATTAAAACAAATTGTAATATAAGATACATAACGATATATATATATATATATATATAAAATCTCTATGTTTCAATAATCCATATAAATATTCTCTTTAATAGAATACTACTGAAAACATTTAAACTTTTATTTCTTTTTTATTCTTAATGAACTTTGTTTCAAACCTACAAAAATATTATGATATCTTTAAATTTTGTTTATCTAGAAAGAAAGACACTCCTTTTTTACATTTAGATATATAATTTACCTTTAAAACTCAATATTCTACCACTAATAAAATGAGTTATAAATAATACATACTGTAACTCTTTTAGACTTTTAAACCACAAACATCCAAAAACATATTTTCTTCTTATATATCAACCATCAAAATACTTCTTTAGCCCCAACCCCTTATAGGCGGGACTTCAGGCTTTGATTTTGGGTCTGAATATTGCAATTCAACACTGTTTTACACCACTACAAACTAATGTGAATTGCCTTTCAATTGTTTAAACTGTATCTAATCTATCATCGGATGATTCATTCCTAATGTCTGATTGCAGGTATCTGATGCTTAACCTAGGTAATCTGCTACTGGAACATGTGTACAGAGAACAAAATAAGTTGGCTCATGCACTGGCACGGATGAATACTACTATTACTATGCAACTATTTTGAGAACCTCCTGAATCTGTAAAGGATATTTTTAGAGCTGATACAAATGGAGACTTGAGTTGCCGAAGGGTTAGAATAGATACATCTAACCAAATTTTGTTTACTAGTACTAATCCTAATTATCAGATTGTAAATACTAGCGCTAGATGTGTTGTTACTACTGCTGGTGCTTGTACAATTGGCTTGCCAACATACAATTTTCCTGTAAGACGTTGAAGCATATATATATATATATATCCCAGTTACCAAAAAAAAAAAAAAAAAAACCCATTAAAATACTCCTCCCTGCATTTTGTTTACCCATTAGCAAATTAAGAGATTTTTAAAATATAATTAATAAAAATAATTTAGCTAACTAGAATATAATGAATATTTTCATAAAGGAGATCAAGTCAATATAGGTGAAGTAAAAGGAAAAAGAGGAAATATAAACTAGTAAAATTACTAAAATATATGATGATAATAAATTAGCAAATTAAAGTAATAATAAATTAAAATAAAGTAATAATAATAAAGTAAAATTAACATTTACCCGGCCAGAGTATGAAGATGACAAATCAAAGTCCATAAATAACCCATAATTATTCTTGAAAACTCAAATTCTTCTGATGAAATTAAAACCTTATAATATGTGTATAGAAGAAGAGAAAGAAAAATGAAACGTTTCTCCTTAAGAAGAAGAAAGAAAAAGGAAGGACAAAATTAGGATTACAATATATAGTAAATTATTCCCTCCGTCCATCTTTATTAATTCATACAGCTAAAATCAAATGACTAACAATATTTATATAATTTAAAAAATTAATAAATAATTATCAATTTATATCTATTTTATCCTTAGTTAATACTCCCTCCATTTTGTATTAGTTAATCTTATTTCTAAAAATATTTATTTTAATTTAATTGTCCAAATTTTAAAATCAAAAGTATTTTATATTTATATTTTCCATTTTACCCCTGATAGAAATATCAGATACATTCACAATTTTTAAATTTATTGAATGGTGCATAAATAATTTCAGTTCTCAAATCAAAATTAACTGAGTAACTACGATCGAGTATTACTAATTTTATTAAAGAAACAATATATGTGGACAGCAGGTTATACAAAAAAAGATATAGGGACACGTGTCAATATATAAAATGGTAGGTCGATTTCCGGTTTAACACTTTAACGTAGTGTTCTAGGTTTGGCACCGGCCAGGTGCCAAAATCTAAAAAGTAAATGACAATATTATAATTGATTAATTAATTAAATGTTTAATTAATTGCAGTATTAAAAGTACTAGGAAGTTTATATTATCTACTCCCTCCGTCCCAAATTGAGATGTCACATTGATTAAGAAAAATAATTAATAACATGACTAGTTTACCATAATGTCCTTATTAAATAATGTTTATATTTTAATTTGAAGAAAAAAATAAGTAATGCAAACGTTAAAACATAACAAAAAAAAATTATTTCTTCTTGATTAATAAAAAAGTAAGTAAAATTGAAAATCTAATTAAGAAATTTGGGACGAGTAATTTGAAACGGAAGGAGTAGAATTTACTCTTTCTTTTATCAAAGAACATGTGTATACTTATACATGAATATAGTATTTCCAAGGAGAAGGATGAAGGAATTATAAAAATTATTTGGCTAATCAAAAGTGTTTTAAGTTGATAATGATAAAGTAAATAAATCAAAAAGATAATTTATAAATTGATTTATTTAACTTACAATAAAGGTAGAGAGTGTTTCATCAGTTTTTGACTCAATATTCAATATTCATATTGGATGTGATCAAATTCGAATTCATCCCGAGGAATTTCACATTGAGGACAAACTATTCTTTAACTTCGTATTCGATATAACTCAAACTCAAAAATATAAATTAAAAATAAATAAAATACTTATCATTTCACCATAATTCATGGCAGATAATTTCCCAATGGTGTTGTTGCCGTGAGACTTAAGATAACTCGTATGTAGCCTCATATAATAATTGCAATTTTGCTTTACCATAAGGTCTAATAAATAAGCCACACATAGTTATGATGAAGTCACCTGGGGGGGGGGGGGGGACCCTAACAAATTTTTTTAGAAAAAGTTGGTTGTGTATTTGGCTATATTCTAAACTAGGAGTCAAAAATTCACACTACATAGGTGCTTTTAAAAAAATAATAATAATAATCTTCAATATTTGATATTTATATTAATTTATTTTAGTTTTATTATATTAAGAAATATAAAAATTGTTCGAATCTGAATACTCTGATTAAAGACAGTGAAATTGCATGATATTCCACCACTACCCCTTTAGTTCTAACACTCAAGTGCTCTTACATCACAATTTAATATGATCACAATTGTCAATTTAATATTATCATTCATGATGAATCAACTCAATCAAACTTAGTCAAGTTGAATTATTGATTTATTTATAGCTTAAACAAAGTAAGTAATAATTCGTCTAAGCTCAATTTATTTAAATTCTTCAAACTTAATCAATCTCACTTATTTTGACACGTTAGGGTGTCCATTTGGACCTACAAAAGTATAATATGCTGGCCAACAAAATTTCAGTAACAATTCTAATCTATTTACTTCCTCGGACTGATACACTAAAGCTTTCATTATGCATGAAGTTCGGAGAAGGATCGCATTATGAGAATTTATTGTACGCAATCTTACCTTTATTCAATTCAAATTTATTTTTGACTCACATAAATTTTAAAGAAGTTGCATCATACCCCTTATTTTGCGGCCATTTTCAGGACCTTGCATGAATGCGAATATCCTAAGTGAAAATCATGAGTCCACCACGACTTTGACACCAAGCAATAATACTCTTGAGTATCATTTGCGACCTATCTTTCGTTAAATGACATTTTCAAGTCTTTTTTTTTTAATTAAATAGACCTAAAAGTTTGTTTTTTTTAGGAAAATGACCCATTTTTTAGATACATCTATTATCTATCCAACCGATATATAAACAGATCGATTATCGATCCGATCTATATATGTACAGATCGATTATCAATCCGACATATGAGAAAATAGAAGTAGATCATTTTGCTAATTGGAAACTTGAAGAGGCTTAGTAGCCAAATTGTCTCAGCAGGCCATTTTGCTAATTAGAAACTTGAAGAGGCTTAATAGCCAAATTTTCTCGAAATATTGTTAATTAGTTTCTTGCACTCTTGCTTCAATGACATTTCTTAGGAGCCGAGGGTCTACTGAAATGACCTCCCTACCCTAAAAAGGTAGACCTCTCACTCCATTTGTATGATTACACCGGGTATATTGTTGTTCCTGACATAGTAATTGTCAAATATAATAAGCATATTTAGCATAACAAATCTGATTGCTTTGAACCACTTTAGATCAATAATCATCCACTTCATTTCAACCTTAAAATGAGATACAACATGTAAGTAGATTAATATAACATACAGATACAGTAATCTACCAAGCTGCATGAAAATGGCATATACATAATGCACCACAACAAACCAATCAACACACACTACTAATATCAAGTTACATTAGTTGTGAAGACAACAGAATACAAGTTGGCTTCTTTGGTTTCTGTTCACTATCTTGTTTTGGAGGATAACCGTGGAGTCCGGGCCAACATTTCTCTGTTCGCTATCTTGTCCACATCCTTTTCTTGGCATCCCTCTCTTTAACTCCATGAACGGGCTCTCTGCTAGTCTTGTTACGAATGAATGGCCTCTGAGCGTTCGTGGTAGTTGTAGTCGGCTTTGTTCCTCTTGCAACACCAGTTGCAACTGATCTAGGGGGATCGGATTGCCTGGTCCTTCTGTCGTTAGCTGATATGGCAGGAGCAACATTTTTCTCTACGTCACTATTTCTGGACAACCGCTTCCTTCTGGCCTCTTGAAGGCAATCCTGTTCAGTCCTGTTATGTACCGAAGTTGGCAAAACACCGTTGTTCTCTCCTTCACTATTTGTTGACAACCGCTTTCGTCTAACTTGTTGGACAGAGTCCTTTCCCTTAGGCAAATTAGATCCCTGAATTGCCTGACGATTGAGAGCATTTGAGCTCTTCAAAATACGTTGCTCGATGTCACTTGTTAAATCGTCTCTGCTAGAACATCTGCTTATAAGAGGGGTTGATCTTATAGACTTGGCATCAGAATCTGTAACCATGCATTCCAACTGTTGTTCTTGCTCCTTGATCTTGTCTTCAAGTTCCTTAATCTGGAAGTGTAACAGTACACGATGTTTTCTCATTTCATCAGAGTTTTGATGTTATAGGCGGAAAATATCAAGTCTTGAAATGTCGGTATTACAGAAGATAAAAGCAACAAACCTTCTGACGGAGTAGAATGCACTCCTCTGCGTTCTGTTCTTTTGCTTTCAGCGTTTCCTTAAGCTCCTCAACCTGAAAAAACAAGAAGTCAGGTTTTTGCTAAATGCTATGGGAAATTTCGAGATGGTAATAATATGCTTGCGAATGAGAACCTTATTGTGAAGGATGTCAGACTGAGACTCAAACTCTTGCTCTCGCTCTTTCAGCTTGTTCTCAAGATCCTTGACCTGTTATAATAAGCTTGTGAATATCCATCCAGTGTGCTTTTTGAGAATTCACTATATATTAAACGGCCAATGGAAAGAACCTTATTATTAAGGCTTTCAGACTCAAATTGCTGTTTCTGCCTCATCTTGTTCTCTAGCTCCGAGATCTTTTTATCAATACAAAAGTAAAATCAGAATGATATGCAAAGCATTACGACATTATCCACAGGTCATAGAACAAAGCTCAATCATCACATGTAACTAACTAACCTTCTGTTGCAGAGTAGTACAAGTTTCTTCCCGTCCCTTCAATCTCTCTGAAAGCTGTGAAAGTTGTTTCTCTGATTGGCCATGTAACGATGACTTCAAATTGAGCAGGCTTTCGAGTTCCTTAATCTTATCCTGTTGAGTTTTGCTAACATGTTCTTTCCCTTTAGCCTTACTCTCTAAGTTCTGTAGGCTTTCCTCAAGTTTCTTCAAGGATTCGTCTTTAGATTTAGCTTCCTGCCTTGCCTTGTCAAGCTGCAACCCAAATAGAAGAAAAAAAAAAAAAGACGAGAGGATTATAATAAATGGTTAAGTAGAATTCAGTACAAAGAATTCTTAAAGGCATTCTACAAACCATCATTTTCAACTTTTGGAGCTCGCCAGAGTCAACTTGTTTTCTCACAGGACCTAACTCAACTCCCCTAACTCTTGTAGCAAAGTTCAATGAACTTATAGTTTCACTTAAGTCCTTATCAGACGGGCTGATCTGTACAAACATCAATGCTTTTGATTCCCCACCTGCAGGGAAGTTCAAACTTAGTAAAACGTTGAACTTTAGAAATCACAAATCTTATGGCTTGGAACAGAACACACTGTATTTGGAAACCAGACTTCGAACTATTTGATTACCTAATGAATCTTGGAGTAGATGTGTCAGCTTGGAGTTTCTGGTGACAAAGATAAACTGTCAGGATGCAATGTTCAATGACCAAACAGAAACCTACGGTCAGAAATGGTGGCGCGTTACCTGTATGGGATATGGCTGCTTCTGTTTGCTAAAGCTGATATCACGTCTCCTAGAGCCGAAAGTGACCTATTGATGTTTTGAGCTTCCTTCAGCCTATCACCTTGGACATCAGTTTTCGCAAGTCTCTCACTACCAGCTAAATCCACTAGCCAAAGCTTGCTCTTTGTGCATTCACCATCGATCAAATTCTTGGCAGTTACCATAATACAAAGCATGCTGAAAAATGATGAAAAAGATTGAATAGACAAATAGTCAGAAACACCAAATGAGTGGAAATGTGCAATAACAGGCCAATTAGAAACTCAATCTATTTTACCAGTGAGAACGGCTACTGTGCTCATTCACATTGTTGGATCCAACAGCCCTTGCACTGCTTCCAGTCTGTAGTACATTCCAAACTTCTTCGATATTCTCTACTTTAGCTTCCACAAGTCCTGGAACGTGATGAAACCCTTCCGGAGCTTGTTTTATCTCCAACCTAAAATGATACCATAAAATTAAAAGTTCAATCAATTAGAGATAGAAGAAATCTTATTGCGTCAAAGCATAACAACATTTCACTCTTAACACAAAAGCTACAGGCTCCAATATAAGAGATGAACTTTACTTTTTTGATGTCGTCGGTGGAGCTAATAGGTCCCTGATCTGCTCATTGTAGACTTCAAGCACACTGACAGATATGTCATAGGTGAAAGTTTCACTCCTCTCCTTCGCGATTTTAAACAATTCTTCGAGAGTCCTATAGTTGACTCCCCTGTTCCCTTTTGTACCCTCCATGGTGAATGTTTTGCCGGTTCCCGTTTGTCCATAAGCAAAGATACATACATTGTAACCGTCTAAAACTGAAATAACCATCGGCGAAGCATCGGCGTAGACAACACCTGTTAAAAGACGATGAAACTATTAGAGGGAGAACACCTTTTATATTATTTGTTTTTCTCAATCTTGTAGAAGGGAACACACCTTGATCATCTCTCGGTGTGTAGACACGGTCGAATTTAAATGTTTTTTTTGTGGAGCTGCCATTTACGATTCCAAGTTCTCCATCCTTGGCAACATCAAAGTCTACGACTGTTGAGCATCCATCTGAGACTTCAGCTTTGCTTAAGGGACGGCAGCGGCAGAATACTCTGATATTCCCTGGAAAGATGGCTTACCATGAATAAGTCAACAAAAAGGAATACTTCCATCAATTTAATGAAATGTCTAATGAAAAAAAAGTTGCACCTTTTGCCTCCTGAACTTCATTGAAGAGCTTTCTTCTCTTTGCTTGCTCTTCATTATACTTCATCTTAAGATCTTCATACTGCTCAACTGCAGATTATACAGAGAGATTTGTTTTAGTCCGTGATCAGTGTCAAGTTATATGATTCGAGAATAATCCAAACTAACCCAATGACTGAACTGCGAAGACCATTTTATTCAGATCAGGGATTGAGTCTGCACATTCATGTGCCTCACGAGAGAGCTGGGAGTGTTCCTGTTTCATAATCTGCATGATTTTTCCAGAATATCAGACATGCATTTATTTTGAGAATACATCGATAACCACTAAGACAAGTACAAGGCTGTCACTGCATTTTCATGAGGAGTTCCGGAAGCACCTTTACTTTCATCTCGAGTTCATTGATGGCCACATGCCAATAGTTCTTGTCGCGCTCATACTTGGTTGAGATTTCTGTAATAGTCTTAGCTTGGTCCTCAAATTTCTGATCTGTTAAAGGTTAAAATTGCTTCAAATTATTCTTCAAAAACTAAAGAGAACGTCATAAACTCATCAATAAAGTAAAGAATAGCTTCCCCTAACCACCTATAACTGGACTTTGTGCACTAAAATAAAATAGCTAACTCAAATCGGTAGTTTCTCCAATATTCCATCTACGGAAATTGGCATTCAATGGCCTTCTTTTCTTTCATTTTCTGTCGTCACTAGTTGATGTTGAAGGTTATACCTTGAACTTCATCGCTTAATTTGGTTCAAAGAGAAGGTAGGACTGATTCTTTAAGATTCCATAACACACCACACAGGAAATCTAACTAAGAAAGCATTAAAGACCAGATTTATGTCAAAGATGAGGAACGGTCTTAATATAGGAAGTAAACATAGCTTGACAAAACCACTCTTTTTCTGGAAGGCTATATAATATAGGCTGTCTAAATTGGCATTTAAAGATCGTTTTGTTCAACCACTTCAAACACCAGCATAAATATTCTGGTGATATTTTCAAGATCTACAAGAGAAGCACTGAATTGGTTCTCGGAATCATATACAATCGCAGTTCCCACTAAAGAAACCTGAATAAACTAAAAGTTAGTATAGCTGTTATAATCATATCCCTTACCAAGTGAATAGGTATGAAATGTCTTATTGTCCAGCTCCATCCTAACCTTCTCTAGTTGTTGGTTAGCTGCAGTATAAGACATCCAAGATTGATAACATTCATCTGTCTTGCGCTCCAACAATTCACCAAGCTCCTGTATCTTTTTCTCATACTTGGCTGTTGACTGCAACCGTGCCACTTTTTTCTGCATTCATCCAAGTGGTCAAGAAATAGAATTTCAATAGTCTTAGGGTGTATTTGGTATGGAGGAAAATATTTTCAAGTTTTCCCATGTTTGGTCAGTCAAAATATTTTGAAGAAAACTTCTTCTAGGAAAATGAGTGGAAACATTTTCCTTCATACCAAACACACCTTTACTGTGAAGGTTTTCTGCACCTATTACGTCATACCTGCGCCGATGGAAAATCTATCTCGGCTGCACAGTTTTTGCATGTAAGACGATCATGTTCTGCTTGAGAAGCTGTAGTTCAGTCAAAGATAGCTACACAAATTAGCTCTTCCTCAACCCTTCTAATTCCATTCAACAAGTTACTTAAATAGTTAAGGCAAATAGGGAAATACCTAACGCTTTCGGAGCTTTTCTTATGCAAATGCCACTAACCACAGGGCTGCCAATAATGCCTTCAAATTTTATCACAAGTATCCCATTCTCCTTGATGGAGACCCTTGAGTCAACTAATTGTAGCGGTTTATTGGCTCCAACAACAGAGAAGATGTCAAAATCAGACAGAACCTGCATATCGATACAACTTCTCAAATCCAAATTTAACATATAAACACCAATACAAGCAACTCTTTTAATAATCAAATCAACTTGCCTTTTCATCTTGTAGAAAGACGTTGAACACTCTCATTCCTTTAGGTCCATTTACATTTATTATCTCAACAAAATGAAGATCAACAAAGTAGTTTCCTGGTGTAAGATTGTCAATCCGATAACAGAAGTTGCCTAATCTTGCTGACTGGTAAATGAAAGCATGTTCACCGCCCTCTGTAATGAACTCCTCCGTTTGAAATGGTTCTCCACCTTGGTAAAAATTATCAGCCAGAAAGCTCACACTGGAATCCGACTCCACTGCAGTCTCCGATCCAGCATTAACAAAAAGCACAAGGTCCTCTAATTTCAACAAACCATGTAAACATATGAGTCAAACTAAACAGCGGAGACTCAAAGGTAAAATATGAAGAGAAGATAAGGACTAAGAAAAAAATGTGAATAACACATGGAATTACTTCAAAACAATCTATAGTATCCCCTTTGGTTTGTTTTCTGAAACAAACAGATGATTAACCTATTTCAAGTCATATCCCCAACAAAATACAGAAAATTCAGTTTCCTTCTGAAGAATAGGTTCTGTCCAACAAAGGAGCAAAAAATATCCTTTTTCCCACAGTATTACAACAACAACAATAACATACCCAGTGTAATCCCACAAGTGTAGTTTGAGCAAGGTAGAGTGTGCGCAGACCTTACCTCTACCTTGGGAGGCGGAGAGGTTGTTTCCAATAGACCATCGACTCAAGGAAAAGCATGTCAAAGCAGATCAAAAAAGAATTAAAGGAAGTGAAGAAATCACAGCAAAATACTATAGAACGCATAACAAAGCAATCCGAAAAAACAACAATAACTACAACGAAATAGTGCATAATCATACAAAACTATTGCCCAGAATAAAGGCAGATCAAGATCCTTCTTACAAATTATATACTTTCCCCCAAAAACCTCAAAGCTGCAGGTCCAAATTCTACAAAACCATGACAGACTAAACTCCTTTATCAACCAATTAGGTAAATGCAATCTGTATAAAACCATATCCGGTATGGGGCAGGTTCATTCTTCAGAAATGGTACTAAATCAATAACAACATACCCAATGCAATTACACAAGTGGGATATGGAGAGGATGGTGTTTATGCACACATTGCAAAGGCTTTCAAAAATGGTACAGCAACAAGAACAACATACCCAGCATATTCCCACAATAGCATACCCAACATATTCCCACAAGTGAGACGTAAACCTTGTAAAGCAATTCACAAATGGTAGTACAACAATGACAAGATGCCCTAGTTCGGAGGTATGAGAGGCTCGTTATGGATGGTTTCAAAAGGGGTAGAGGTACGCTGAAGAAATATTGGAGGGAAGTGATTAGGCATGACATGGAGCAGTTACAACTTACAGAGGACATGACCCTTGATAGGAAGGTGTGGAGGACGCAGATTAGGGTAGAGGGTTAGTGGGTAGGAGTGCGTCCTTACTAGTAGGGAGGAGTTCTTTGTTTGTTGATATACCTGTATTCATGGTATGATGCATGTGTCTTGTAGTTTCTTATTCTTGATGTTTTGGCGATGTTTGTGATTTTGGATAGATAGTCAAAGTATTACTCTGTGGGTGTCTTGTTTCTTTTATTATCTACTGGTGTGTTTCCCCATTTTGTTGTTTGTTTTTATGTTTTCTGCTTGTTATACTGTTATTTGTTATGAGCCGGGGTCTACTGAAAACAATCTCTCTACTTTATTTAAGGAAATAGGATGGACTGCATATACTTTACCGAGCGCAATCTCATGAGTGGAATCCAGGGAGGGGTGTGTGTATGCACCACCACCTTGTAAATCAATTCATAAATGGTACTTTAAGAAAGAATTAGACTTTAACATAGATTATTAAATTACAAGTCTATTTAACAAAAATTGGACTCAAAATCCCCACTTTCCTGTAAAACAATTAATTTTACATTAAGAAATATCCCCTTTTGCAAAACCATATACTATACCCTTACTCTACAACAATAACAACAACAACAACATAGCCAGTGTAGTCCTACAAAGCGAGGTCTGGGGAGGGTAGAGTGTAAAAATACCTTACCCAGGGGCGGAGCCACCTTTCATCCAGGGTAACCCCTTCGACGAAAAATTATACTATTTTTATACTATTTTTACATGGCTACAAATATTTTTTTTACATGGCTACAAATACTATTTTTGTATATTTATTTTTCAGCCCTTCAATGAAAATACTGGCTCCGCCACTGACCTTACCCCTACCTCAAAGGTAGAGAGGCTATCTTCGGAGAAGTAATGGAAGTACAAAAACAAGTAATAGCAACAAAAGCAACAGACTAAACCCTAACTCTAACACAACAAAATCAAAGAGATTAGTGATTTTTCCAAACCTGTACAGCTGGATCTTGTAAATCCACTTGGAATTAACCTCGAACCCGCGTCACACACCATCGAATCCGCTAAAAACTGAAATGCTTCATCCTGATCCACCATAGCACATTCTACAGTTTCTTGATCCAAAATTTTCCCTTCCCATTCGAAATTTTCGGGTAAATCTGGAAAAGGGGTTTCTTCATTTTGACCAAAAGAGTTTAATTGAATTGTATCCATGGATTTATCTCGTTAAAGGGTGTCTGAAAATCTGAGAATCTTGAAAAAAAAAAAACTTAAAAAGGTTTCTTCAATTGAGCGATTTGGTCTGCTCGTGGCGGAAATGTTTGATTCAAATTTCAATTTTGGTGACCGTTTGGAAAAAAAGAAAGAGATGATTACCGTTACTTTTGAAGTATGGGTTAATTTTTGGGCTTATGTGAATTGGGCTGGGAGGAGTTGTGATCTGACTTTTGGGCTTATGTGAATTGGGCTGGGAGGAGTTGTGATCTGATTTTTGGGCTTATGTGAATTGGGCTGGGAGGAGTTGTGATCTGATTTTTGGGCTTATGTGAATTGGGCTGGGGGGAGTTGTGATCTGATTTTTGGGCTTGTACAGTGTGATCTGATAAGGACGAACAATATAAATCCCGACAGTTTGGAACTTAATTACAGAAAATTTTGATACTTTGCATAATTACTAAAAATATCAATTTTGGATCTATCGAGATACATAATTATCTCTGGATACATCCAACGAAGATACATTTTTTCTTTGTAAAGATACACAATTAATTGACGTATATTTTTTTTTTCTGATTTTGGGTCTATTGACATCGAGAAACAAACTCTCTATTTCACTTGAGATAATGGTATGGTCTACATACACTCTACCCTCTCCAGACCTCACTATGTGAGAATACACTGGGTATGTTGTTGTTGTTGTTAGTCTATCGAGATACATAATTAACTACTGATACATCCGAGGAAGATGCATAATTAGTGAAAATTTTTGTAATTACTTTATAATGGTGGGATTTGTGTAAATATGTTATAAGGTGTATGTTTATGTTATTTTTTCAGAAAATTACGCCTAGTGTCCCCTTGGGATCGATCTTTAATTTTCATCCTCTAAATATTCGGTCTTAAATTTGTGTCCCGCTAAATAACTTCAACATTTGCCTATAGGACAGAACTTTTTATTAATTTTACGGTTATCATTGTCTTGAAATATCATAAAATCTACCATATGGACAAGAGTTAAAACGTTTGTTAATGAGCAAAATTTATCAAGCAGACCTTAAAAATCAAAGCCATTTTTATTATTAAGTATAAAAAATTACAATTTACTACTTATATAATTATATTTTTCATATAAGTTAAATATTTAAATTTGGAATATTAAATTAATTTATTTCAATTTAATTAATCAATCAATTAACTCTCGTGGTGAGCTGAGGGAGTAATAATCTTTTTAGACCATATTCTTTTTCTCTAAATAGTGAAATCGTCATTCTTGAATTCCTCTCCAAACTCAGGTAATTATATAAACAATCATAGTATATAGCAAGGATTTTGCATAATTTTAGTTGAAAAGCTTTTATTTATTTATTTTTTCCAAATAAGTTTCTGTTAGATAATGATTTTGTGGCGCTAAGTATCACTTTTCTTGAGTTTCATATCTCAACTATAATTTTGTTTATATTAAAATACACCTGGAACTTGAGTTGTTAGAAACAAATATATCTCAACTATCACTCCATTTATATTAAACACACCTCGATGCTAAGTTGGCCTATACATGTTTGTTAGCGATTAGAAATAAATATATCTCAACCATCATTTTATTTATACTAGTCTAGTGTACGTGCGTTGCACGTGTATGTCACGTTAATAATATTAAATTGAATACTATAACAACTTGAAAATTCTTAATATTATTTTAAATTTATGTAAGTTTTTGATTTTCAATAGAACTCTAGTATGAAATTTTTTATATCGAACCTACACAAATTTAAGTAGATAGAAAAATATTAAGAATGACCCCAAATATACATTTAATTAAACTTAAAAAATATTATAATTCCATTGATTCCATTCTGAATCAAAATAGATGATAATTTGTTTTTAAAAAGTACACTTTTATAAAATTCTTCAAAAATTATTGTCAAATAACATAAATTTTAAAAATTCAGCACTTTACTTTTTTAGAAAAATGAGGATAAAAAGATTAGTCTTTCAATTTCTATTAGAATAATAGCACTTTGAATTAATAACTTGTTAATTTAATTTATTGTTAATTCAAATAATAAAGGAAGAAATCTTAAACAATCTAAAATAGTTAGTGCAACTCTATGCCGAGGATATTATGGTGTCGCACAACAAACTTAATTTTAGACATCTAATAAAAACGAAAGAAATAAAAATAAATACTACTCTCTGGTAAGTGTTGTTATTCTTGAGAGTTAAAATTAACAAAATTTCAAATTCTCTTATATGGCAAATAGTTTGCAGCATGTAGTTCGGATTTATAAACTAAACATATAGTTGATCCTTTTTATAAACTAAAAATATATAGTAAAAAAAGACAAAAAAATTTAACTAAATTTATTCTTGCCAGTTAAAATTACCAATTATGTCTTTTTTGATGTTTGTATTAGTATCTCCAACCCTACAAATGATACTAAAGAGAATATCATGTAACACTTTTTTGATATTTGCATTAGTGTCTCCAATACTTGCTTTTCCTGGTTTACAAATTTGATTAACATTGAACACTTAAGATATCCAAAATTTAAAGTAAGAATATAAATAGTACTGAGTAGCATCTAATAAAAGCTCAATATGGATTACAGATCAATACTCCTTACATGAAATTGGCAGTATTAAGTGTAACATCTATCTATGTATGTCAATCCACACCTAGACCACAGGCGAGAAAGAAAGATCTACTTTCATTTGGAGAGGAGTCGTTGAAAAAAACTATATTCAAAGAGTGTCTATAGGTGTCATTATATTCCCGTGCAATAGTCTAAGTGGTCTTTCTTCTGACTGATTTGGACAGACAGAAATAAGAGAGCATTAATTCTATGTTAAATTCAGTTGATAAGACATAATAATGCATCAAAATTAAGCTAGAAACAGATGCAACTTTAACTGCAGCAAGTTGCACAAAGAAAACATATTGATGATAGTGATTCTTTTCTTCTTTCTTCCTTTTTTGAGAAAATTGCACACCCTATTCTTTTTGGTTTGGATGTGATCATGGAATTTGAAAAAACGTCATAACAAAATTAAGTCTTTACCTCCAAAAGGAGGAACATGTTGATGTAGTACCAAAAAGGTTGCTGTTGCTTAACGATGAGCTTGAGGCTGTCAAAAGATCATGAGAAAACAGTCAATCTCTACATTAACTATATATATATATAACCAAAGAATTTGTTTAATCAACTTAATTATAGGAAGAAAACAACTGCGGAAAATCATAGCAATTAATATTTGAAGAAGCAGAATTAGAATCCACGATGAATAAATACCGCGACAATAGGTTGCCAAATTTTTAATTGAAACTTAAAAATTGATTTTGAACAACAATGACATGTTAGTAGTATGCATAAGCAGAGAAAATCTAAGTGTTATTGTGTGAAAGAATGACCTAAAAAACTTGAAAACGCTAGACAGAATTAATGATTTTTTTTTTTGAAATTATAACTCCTTTTATAGAAGTTTTAGAATAGGCAAACAAAAGGATTCCCAAATCAAAATAAAAATTAATTTTGAATATGCATATGATTTGTATTAAAATACCTCCAACAATGAAAGAAAAAAAAAATACTCCACTAAACTTGAAAATTTTTTAAGACTCGTAGTGCACTTTTATACCAAAAGTGATAGTAATTGTGACCAAGACTAATTACGGTACTTTGACTTTGGAAAAAAATTGAAAAACGGGTGTTTTAATCTATGTAAGAAAAAAAGCTAAATTTGTGAATATTTTAGTGTGTGTATTAGTAGAAAGAAATTAAGTAGGAATCAAATAGAATTTAAAAAAATAAATGTTCTAATGAAGTAGGAAAAAAAAAAACTAAATTTGGAAAGAATTTAATTGTAGGAAAATTTTAATATATTTATTTTGTAGAATTTAATAGTAGGGAAAAGAATAAAAGACGGTTTTGTCTAAAATGGACTGTTTTAATGAAGGGCAAAAAGTTCAATTTACTTTTCTAAAGTCTCCACACTTTTAATATATTATAGATATAGATTAAAAGACACCTAGATGTTGAGTTAGCCTACACATGCCTATTGTTGATTGAGGATGTTAGAGTTTGTGACCTAAATTCTGTTGATCCGACTCTGAAAAGTTCGCGGTGCGATCAATGTTTGTGATTTTTTGTGGGGTCTGTGGTGGTAGCGTAGGGATCGGGCATTGGGAGTGCGGGAGATGAAGCCCCAGTTCGCTCCCTGCGGTATGGACTTGTATGTTTTTGGCCCTAGAATTTATTTGTACGCACTTATTATATAAGTGCGATTTAGTGGGTTGTTTTTCACGTGGTTAAAAATACGTCATTGAGACTACGTCTCCTACATTGTACTCCTCTCCATTATAGTGAAAATTCTTCCCTGCAAGGGTTCCCACGTAAATATGTGTATCTTCTTCTTGTTTTCTTTTGCTTTATGGTATTGCTTGTTCTGCCCGATCACAACAGAGGATAAATATATCTCAACTATCACTCCGTTTATATTAAAACGCACCTCTATGCTAAGATGGCCTAACCGTGCCTGTTGTTGATTGAGAACAAATATTGACCAACTCAGCCTCGAGGCGTGTTTTAATATAAATGTAGTAGTATTTTAGGTAGGCAAAAGAGAATGATGGATAACTGAGGTATGAAACTCGCGACGCGTGTGTTGTTGATCAAGAAGAAATATTTGGCCAACTCAGCATTGACGTGTGTTTTAATTTAAAAAGAATGGTAGTTTAGGTAGGTAAAGAGAATAATGGATAATTGAGTTATGAAACTCATAAAAAAAGTGATAGTTTAGGTATGTTTTCGACCATCAACTCTTACCAAATTTCAAGAATCAAGGCGTCAAGGTGAGCTGGCATAGACGCGTAAATATTTGACCAACTCAGCATCGAGTTGAGGTATGAACTCACAAAAAAGTGATAGTTTAAGTGCGTTTTGGACTATTGACTCTTAACGAAATTTCAAGAATCAAGGCGTTGAGGTGTAGGTGGTAGTAGCTTTTTATTTTCGTTTAGAGTCACAATATTTGAATGTAGAGGCATAAAGATAGGGATTTTCTCCTTTCATAAGTTCCAAATATTTTTACGGTAGAAGGTTAGTAGGTAGTTGAGTGTTATCTTGATTTTCGATTGGGTAAGGCTTGGTTGTAGTCTGGAGCATGGTGTCTGTCGTAGTATTAGCCGAATTCTTATAGTTACTTTTTTTTGTTATCTGTTATCATATGTAGTTTATTGCTTCCTCGGTTTCAATTTACGTGACACTGTTTAACCGGGCACGGAGAAATAAGGAAAGACTTTGTTATATTTACCAAATTGCGCTTATTGAAGTTACTTTATTACTTACTTTTAGTTGACTTTTCTTCGTTGTAAATGGGACCCAATAAGAGTAAAGCATTATTGTGCCATTAAAAAGTTGCCCAATAACTAAAGCTACAGTCTTTTTTGAGATGGACTTGGAAAAACAAGCGTGCCGCGTGAATTGGGATAGAGGGAGTATGTTCTAGGTGATCACACTATTTTGCTGATGTTATTGTTCCTTGTATGTATGCTCTGCAATATTTCGTATTAGTTGTCGTGTTTTCTTCACGGCCGGTTTTTCCTTTAAGCATTATGCCAAGCTGTTTGACAAAATGCTTCAATGGCAGAACAAGGCATGGGTGGAAGACCAGCGCCAGACCCGGTGTCAGTGTTACGAGGTCACCGCGCTTCTGTCGCTGACATTTGTTTTCATTCTTCTAGCAGTTTATTGTTTTCAGGGTATGAGCTTTTCGAGTTATTTACGGCCTTTTGCATTGATCAATAAGTCAAACTGATTAGTTAAATACTTCAGTTACATTTCAGGTCAACTGATGGAGAATTGCGGATTTGGAATACCGTACAGCATCGTACAGTTTCGTCTTCTTGGTATAGTTTATAATTCTTCTGTTCCATTTTATCCGACACACTTTCCTTTTCACGCAAAATCTATGGCTTATTAAAGACCACGATTTTTAAAAGTAATTGTTTTCTAAACTTTGTGCGTAGTCAAACCTTGCCACATAAATTGGATGGTATAACGTTTTCGCTGGCTCCCAAGTTTTATTATGTATTCTGTATTTCTTTTTTCCCTTTCTTGATTAATGTCGATTGAGACGTAGTCACATAGTAACTGTTTATTATGAACTGTATCCAACCTCAACTAGTTTGAGACTGTGTCCTAGTTGTTGTTGTATAGAGAACTTACTCTTAGTCTTAGGGGACCCCAATTAGTTCGGGATTGAGGCTTGGAACTTGTTTTTAACCAACTAGTTTGTGATTGAGGTGTACTTGTTGTACTCTGAATTTCTGATTGAAATCATAACCTATGTTGCTCGAACTCTCCTAAAATGCTGCCGCACCTGTGTCGGTTCCTTAAAAATTGCACTACCTTTGGATGATCTATCAGCTCCCATAGACGACAGTTGGGTTTTAATATTTGATACTGTTACCTGCAGGGTGCATAGTGCAGCACACGGGGTTATTTGTGTTGCTGCAAGTCCCATTCTTGGGGATAACAAAGTTATCAGGTGTGCTTGTCTCTGTCTTTCTAATAGTTGTTAATTTGGTTGCTAAAGATCTTTCAGTAATATTGTCAAAATGCCTTTAGTTTGAGTGGAGGATATTTTAGTCCCTCTCCTGTTCTAGATTGATGGGCTAATTTGATTGAACGTTTGATTTTTGTATTTCCACAGCCAGGGCAGAGATGGAACTGTCAAATGTTGGGATTTTGAAGGAGGAGGTTTGTCCAGGTATTCACGTTTACATATTTTAAAGTATACAAGAATGTTGATGTCTTCTCGGATTTCGTTACTATTGGATACCTTACATAGAGTAAGGTTTGAGCTGAGGGTCTATTGGAAACAACCTCTCTACCCCACAAAGGTAGGGTAAAGTCTGCGTACATCCTACCCTTCCCAGACCCCACTTGGGGAATAACACTGGGTATGTTGGTTGTACCTTGCATAGAGTCACATTAGTTTGCATCTTAATTCATTTATTGCTTGTACAGTGTGTGACGAGTTCCTGTGGAATGTTTACATGAAAGAGTTATTTGGTGTGAGCATGCAAGATATCGTATTTTGTTGCCCTGGTTTCTTGGTTCAGATTTAATCGCAGCCTCTTTAACATCATCAATTCTAAGAAACTCAACGTATTATGCCCCCCTTTTTGCTGTAAGATAAATCATTGTGCATTCCTTCTGGGTTTAGTGGAAAATTTTTGGAACCCCATACGTGGTATCGGATCCTGCAGTATCCTCACTATGATCGCATTGAAGTTCAAGACTATGCAGAGTTTGGTATATTAGTTGCATCAAGAAACTAAACCTTCCGAATATTGGACCTCATAGCTGTGATTATAGGAAAGTTGATTTAAAAACCGAAAATAAAGTCTTATGATCTAAATATTTTCATGATACAACAAGATGTCATGGGTGGACTGGAAGAAAGAAGAGTCAAGCCACTTTTGCTTTTTAGAGAGTTTCAGACTTGTTCCCTCCCTTGTGGCTGAGCATAAAGATCAATTAGCGAGTTCTGGGCCGATACAATAATAACCGTGTGAAAAGTCAATTAGCATGAAATGCAAGGACGAGTTTAGAAATTCCCAAACCTTGACAACTAGATCACAATGCTTTTTGGGAAAAGTCTAATTGAGGAGACAATTCTTCTTCCTTTTTGTCTCTGTCTCTCCAGTCCAATATATTGTGTTTGGGAAGTTAGACTTAAATGTGGCTAGTATAGCAGGTTTCAATGTTTCCTAGGCCTTCATATTGCACGACAGAACAAGTCATGCATCACATTTTGTGGTTTTAAAATCTTTTTCTGCGAAATCAATATCGATAAAAACAAAATATAACTCAATTCTTGACTACTATAAACTCAATTACAATTCTGTTATAAGGAACGAATTCTAGGTGTAATAGATCTTGTTTATATATTTGCGACATTATCCTTTCAATACCCGTTCCATTACTTTCTGTTACTAGTTGCTTTACTATTTGCTGTCATGTTAGTCTGACTTCTATTACCCTTTGGTGGTGATCGCTCGCTGTTTACCTTATGATTTAAATTACCATTTGTGCTTTCAACAGGACGCCATTACTTACAATAAAGACAAACTCTTATCACTTCTGCAAACTATCAATTGCAAAGTCACCAAGTGAGGCAGTGAAACATGATGATCGGGAGGTGAAAGAAATTGTTGATGACATGCAAAGGGAAGAACAAGGAGATCAACACACTAATTCCACCAGATCCAAAGGTTTTCTATCTCTTGCTTGCCTTTTCTTCACTTTGGAATTTATAATCTTTAATTAAGCTCTGTCTGTAACTTATGAAATTTTATTTGAGTATTGGTCAGCTAAGTGATGTATTCAAGGGCTATTTGAACTGGCTTCCATATTCTCTCACTATAGGTTCTATTTAAATCTAAAAGAAAAAAATCAGATCCAAGTCAAGTGTTTGGATTTTATGTTTGTTTTAAAGTTGTCCGCATCTACTTTGAATTGATTAAATCCTTTATATCACTATGGTTCTCAACTAAAGCATACACCTTTGTTACTGTTTTTTGGCTGGTTTCTGCATGGTTTAATAGTGTTTGAGTGATAAAATTGTTTTAACATAGAGAAATTTTCAGGTAAGGAGCTCAGTGAAGGACCAAAATATGTTGCTATAGCGGGGGAACAATCTTCTATGGTTGGTTGATGGTTATTTCTGATACTTGCCTTATCTTTTCTTTTGAGTTTCTCTTATGGAGTTTACCGAACACTAATCAATCCACGTGCAAAGGTTGAGATTTGGGATGTCAATACTGCAGAAAGAATCATGCAGCTGCCTCATAGCTCTGGTAGCCTCTCAAATCAGACACCGAACCAAAGAGGTCTGTTTTTCCTCATAGCTCTTGTAGCACATACTTTGTTATCTGCTTCGTAAAACTTCGGTATCTGCTTGGATTTCTCTATCTCTACCTCACGATAGTCACTGTCTTTTTTCCTTTTAATGTGATTTAAGATATCCATTTGCATTTGCTTATAAAGTAAGTACCTCCAGGAATGTGCTTGGCGGTTCAAGCATTTTTACCTTCTGAATCTCAGGGGCTCCTAAGCGTTATGGCCGGGTTTGACCTCATATCTCCATTAATAATCTAATTTACATTTTCTTATCTATGTGTCTTTACATTTGTATTCATATGTTTATGCTTCCTTGTATACTTGTATTCGCTTGTGTGTACATATAAGGAATAGATTTTTTCAACATTGTCAAAATTCAGTGAATGTTTACTTCCTGTAGATATGAAAAGATTTCTAAACTACAGTGGAGCATTTGAAATGCTTGTATGATCGTGAAACCTACAACCGTGCTTTTCTCTAATAATTCTGATCTGAGGAGCACATGTTGATCTAACTTTAACAATTTAACATGTCCTGCTATCTGAGGAATTCTCTTTCTACTTCTAGCTGACTGAATGGACCTCATTTTTCCGTGGTTTGTTTCTAAACCCCCACACAGCCTCTTTCCGCGCTCAGCCAAAAGCATTATTGCTGTCTGATTCAGTTTCCTAAGCCATTAATCTCACGTCCTCTTTTTCTAGCACTTACAACTGCACTGTAGAACATCAGGGAGAGAATGTACTTCATACTAGCTGTCCAATTGGATATCATGTGCATTGGAACCAAATAGCCCCTGACACAAATAAATAGCCAGAAAGCAAAGTGCTCTGTTGAATTTTATATTCTTTTTTGTTCCTTAGTTTTACTTTCAGTTGTTTCGAATTTCTTTCTCCCTTTTTCTTTGTGTGTGTATTCGGGTGTGGGTGGGGTGCTGCAACAGACATCACTCTTCTCAAGCGGCTGTCTGATATAAGAGATTCTTTGCAATCAGGTGAGATTGACTAAAAGTCATCTTGTCTTCTCCCTAGCACTTATCAATCACAAGGGAACCCTCTAGCTTCAATTTCACTTCCTCTTCAACTAGTATTTACCAATCACTAGGGAACTCACATTCCCAAAGCAGCCAACCAGGTTTTACCTACCAAGTCCGTTCCCTAACAGTAGTACCTTATCTTGGGTCGTCTGGAACCGTATTGGTATACCACCGAAGTTCAATGTTTCTTATATCAATTCAGTATATAAAATCACGTATAGAGAGTTGTCCCTGTTGTCAAAGAATTGTGAACTGGAATGACAAATAATACAAGGATCTTCCGCTCTTAATAGCAAGAAATTTAAATTTTCAGAGTGAGGTTACAGTACAATGCTTTAAAAGTGATGATTCGTCACATAAAAAAATGTGATCATACTACTCTTTTGCTTCCTGTCGGAGTAGGGACGTGATGTAACTGGTATAGTTTCTTTGATAGATTTTTTGTTAAAAAGATTATATGGTGCTCGTCTTACCAAACTAGATTCAAATACATATGCCTACAGGTACGAAGATGGATCTGTTGCTTGGTGGGACTTGCGTAATCCGGGAATCCCGTTGACTTCAGCCAAGTTTCATTCAGAACCAGGCACATTATTCTTCCATACACAGAACTCTTCATAATGCACCTTTTCTATTCCATTTTCATACAACAGGTAAAAGTCATCTTGTCTTCTTCCTACAGTATTAAGCTTATGCATAGATGGATCATGCAAAGGTGGTCTTTCTGGAGCTGCTGATGAGAAAATTTTGATGTTTGCATTGGACCATTCCACGGTAACTCCAACTTAATCTCTAATTGCAAGATATGCTACTGTTGGATGGTGCTGTTGATGTGCACATATTTTTCACATAAACTCCTCCTATAGCAAGAAGCTATTACTAAACGTCTTGATTGATGACTGATTTGAAGCTGAATGAAACTAATTTTGAAATGTTCATGCCTTAATGCGGTGAGGAAAATTTGGTTCTGATGTCCGAACCTCATTACCAACATTCATCGACAAGTTGGTCATATTTTATGATATTATGTTTAATCTGTGAGTATGTGTAGTTTCCCTATTGCAGCATACACTATCAAGTCAAGGACAAACATTGTCCATACTTGGTAAAGATATTTCTACAGATTGCAGCTATTACAATAGTTATTAGTTGTATACAACTTTCATATGTAATTTGTTTAGTTATTTATTTGCAGGTCTATTATCTGGTGAGTGTAACTTTTCTACCTTCTCTGTAAACCAGGGTTCTTGTTTGATCAGCAAAGAAATTGCTTTGGAGAGACCTGGCATAGCTGGAATCTCAATCCGTCCAGACGAGAAAATTGCTGCAACTGCTGGTTGGGATCAACGGTATGGATCTCAGAGACTTTCAAACTGTCCATCTGTTCATATTGTGTCTGGTTAGGCTGCTATCGCACACCCTTTTGTCAATGAAAGAAATTTTTTTATAAGCATGTGTATATGGCATTCTGTCCATGAAATAACATAATATGATCATCATTGTATTAAAAGTTATAACCTCTGCTAAGAAACTTGATCTAGTGTTTATTAAGGTCAGACAGTGTTAAATGTTAAATGGACTCTCCTGGAAGCATAACTGTTACCACTTTTGTTTTACTAGGTAGAAAAATCACATATTTGATTTGTACGATGAAAGTGTAGATGTTCTTAATGCAGTTCATCGATTCCTTTAAGATAGCTGCTCGTGAAATTCTAGTAATTGTTGCTTTATGTGTTGCTCATGTATTTTGGGATCACTCTAACGGTAGCTGATTCACTTATCTTGTATTCTCAGGGTTAGGATTTACAATTATCGCAAAGGAAAACCTCTGGCTATTTTGAAATATCATCACGCCACGGTATGCAATTCCCTTTTTCCCTTAAAAACAATTGTCAAACTGACTTCATTCGATTCTTTTTGTCTCTCTCACTCTCATGGATCCGCGTAAATTCTCTCTGACACTCCCGCACAATCTGTACTTGCAGTGCAACGCTGTTTCGTTCTCTGCTGACTGTAAGTTACTGGCCTCTGCATCCGAAGACACAACAGTAGCTCTGTGGGAACTTTATCCTCCTAGAACATGATGCTGTATAGTCGTTAATCCTCTATGGGCACGTGTAAGGTCTGCGTACATCCTACCCTTTTCAAATCCTGCTTGTGGAATCACACTGGGTATGTTGTTGGCACGTGTTTGCGCGAGAAGTAATCCCCAGTTGAGCATATGGAGTTGCTGGAAAATATTACTGATCATCAGGAAGAAAAGGGGACCTTGAGCTATCTAGAAAATCACCTTTCAAGTTTTTTTTTTTAGTTTCCCATCTGGTGTCCGGTGCCCGCATTGAAGCCCGACTAATCCGGATCGCACATTGCAGGGCCATTAAGGTGTTGTTTAGAAAGAAACATATAGTTTGTGAAAATATTTAAAAAATAATAATTCTATTTGTTACCCTTAGACATTTTGAAGTGGAGCCTTGGAGTAACTGGTAAAGTTGTTGCCATGTGACTAGGAGGTCACGGGTTCAAGCCTTGAAAACAGCCTCTGGTAGAAATGCAAGGTAAGGCTTCGTACGATACAACACCCTTGTGGTGAGGTCCTTCCTCGGACACCACACATAGCGGGTAACTTTAGTGCACCGGGCTGCCCTTTTTTACTCTTAGACATTTTGCTGCCATTTTTTGAGTTAATACCTCAAGATTCTTCTAAACCATCACTGGTTGTTTCGTTGGAAACAAGTTATTTCGGGATTGATTATTCCTTTCAAAATGGGATAAAAATAAGGGAAAAAGACACCACGTAGCTTTTTTAAAAGGAAAAATAACACAAACTAGCATACCTAAGACTATAATTACAATAAATAGCAACACTATTCCAAAATTACAACTTATAGCAAAAGTAACAATACTTTACCCTCTTTTTAGAGAGAAGCGTGTATTTCTCCATCAGTTTGCCTTTTCCCTTTTTTTCACGCAATATTCACTTCTCTCTCTCCAATTAACCGCATCTTCTATTTTTTTTTTCAATTTCTACTTTTATCTCTCAATCTTTTGATAAACAGTGTGCTCCATAGTATTTGCATCTTATCTTTTCACATAATTTATTTTTTTTTATTTTTTTTCGTATTGCTTTCTTTCTTTCTTTTTTTTTTTTTTGGGTGTTTTGTGATTTTTTTGGTGTTTTTCCAGCCAAGGAATGTCGCTCCCGGCGATGGATGGGTTGGTGGCTTCGATTGGACTCGCCGGTTTAACATATTTTTGATAAACACATAGATTATTGTGAGTTTAACTGGTTTCATCTGATTTCTTATCCATTAGACAGCCCCATAGGCTATGACATCCAGTTTTTAACATTTCTTGTTCTATTAACATGATTTCCTCATCTTTATTACCGTAACCATCAGCGAAAGTCGTTTTCAAGTGGTCTCTTGCTGGAAAATATTTTGCTTTTTTACTATTTTGAAGGGAGTACTGTTGTAACTTGTATCTACACTTCCTTAGAAATTCTCTAATCTGTGGTTCATTATAGGATTGCAAAATATCAGGAAGTAAATCCTGGTGTTTTCACAATAGTAACTTTCCCATTCCTCTTTGTTGTCATGTTCGGAGACTAGAGACATGGTATATGCTTGTTTCTTGCAAGGCATTTTTTGGTGAATTTTCAACGGAGGGAGGGTCTATCCGGTGAATTGCACCGTGACGGTGATCAGCAGCGACAGTAATGGCATTTTACCAACGAGTATTAGCCGAAATCAATCACAGGGGTTGAATTTTATTCGATGATTAGCTGATTTTGCAGATCTGGTCTTAGCCAGTTTTTATGTATTTTTCGATGATGTGATAGTGGTGGATCAGTATATTCCGACGAGATTTCTATAATATGTAATTTTTATTGTATAGATATGTATTTGTATTTTGTAATGATAAGATTTGTATTTATATATGTGTTTGATTTGGTACTGATAAGATTTATATTTGCTACAATGTAGATATGCATTTGTATTTGGTATTGTAAAATTTATATTTATTATAGTATAGATATGTATTTTTTGTTGTTGTAATCTTACATTTTATGGACAATATGTTCATATATGTATTTTTGTCTTTATGAATAATACATATGTTCATTCAAGTTTGCATATGTTTTATGTCTAATCCAAATACATTTTTCAGAAATATGTATGGATTCTTGTTATTTATATGCAGACATGTTTTACTAACGCATATGTATTTTACTAAATCGTTTTGACATTTAAATGTTATACATGGTACAGTTTAGATATATATTTAGATCTTTGATGTTTAAACTTTTCAAATAGAATATTTTGGTGCTTTGTTTATGTAAATGTTAGCAATATGTCTTTATTAACTTCTGTTGTATCCAGTTTTTGCATATGTATTTATGTCTAATGCATATGTATTTTCCATTTATGCTTATATATGCATATATTTTTTTTACAGATTTGCATATATATTTTTGAGCAATACTTAGTTATTGTATTGTTATGCACTAGTCCATATAAATTTATGAGTCATATGTATTTATTAATAATACATATGTTCATTCCAGTGTACATATGTATTTTTACTAACACATAGATAATTTACAAGTCTGTAGATATTTTTTTTCTGATATGCATATGTATATATAATTGTCTGAATATGTATTTTTCTGCAATGCATATGTCTATATAATTGTCCAGTTAAATACACACAGATCTTACCATATATATATGCATTTATGACTAATGCATATGTATTTTTCAGTTATGAAAAATACATATGTTCATCCCAATTATGACTAAATACACATTTATGAATAATTTATATGTTCATTTCAGTTTGCATATGTATTTATGTCTAATGCAAATACATTTTTTCAGAAATACGTATGGATCCTTGTTATTATATGCAGACGTGTTTTACTAACACATTTATTTTACTAGTATGAATATATATTTTTCATGATATGCATATGTATATATATATATGTCTTATAAAATATATTCAAAATAAATTAAGTTAATCAAGCTCGGTAAAATAAATGCAACATTAAAACTATAATAAATTCGATAATAAGTTTAATAACAAGTTCAAAATTTAGAAAAACATAATTCTCAATGAAAAAATTCAACAATTATTTTTTGACTAAATACATCAACAAACTTTTCATTTGTTGCACTTCCTATATGAACGTCTATTATGACCTTTAAGTCCACATGAACTACAACAATTTTTATTTTTCTTTCTGAACATATCTCTTTCGGATTTTTCATGATCCTTCTTTGGAGGTCTTCCAGAGGGCCGTTTGTGTTTTGGGGGCAAAACTACCTCCTCCAATATTTTCTGTGATTTTACCCAGTCATCTTTATGTGGTAGAGGATAAATTAGAAGATCATACGTTCTCAAGACAGTTTCTTTCACCGCATTCTTCTTTTAGAATCTCAAAGAACCAAGTCCAAGAGTACATGGTTTATAGACACAAAATACTGTATATGACCTGCATAGAAAAAAATACATATAAGAGTACATGGTTTATAGACACACTGTATATGTATATTATAAATACATATTGCTGAAAACATACATAACTGCTAGTGAACGCATAACCATACTGCATATTTATATTATAAATACATACTGCTGGAAACATATGTAGCTTCAGTGAACACATAAACATGTTGCATATGTATATTATAAATACATGCAGCTGGGAACATTTGTAACTGTCACTGAACACATGAACATACTAGATATGTATATTTTAAATACATACAGTTGAAAACATATGTAATTGTCAGTGAACATATAAACAAAGTGCATATGTATATTATAAATACATACATCTGGAAATAAATATAAGTTCAAATAGTAGTTATCCTCGACTAAAATTCAAAATTAACGTATAATAATTATATCTCAATTTTCACATGACATAAACAATGATAACTTTGAACTTGAAAAAAAATCACTCAGAATATTTTTTTCGAAAATTGATAAAATTCAAAATACGATCTTAATTTTTGAACTCCATGACTGTTACACAATTTTTAGAATTTTTTGCAATTATATTTTTTGAAAATAACAAATCAAATATAGTTTGTTTATCGTTTCCAGAAATTTTCGCAATTGAATAAATATAATCTTAAAGTTTGTTTATCCATACTTGTAATTGTCGCGTTGTTTATTCAATTGTTCTTTGTAAAATACAGATGTTCATCAACGATATTTCAATCACTCAATTTTTTTTTTTGAATATTCTTTTAAAATTTAAAATTTAACATATAAGAATTGTAACTTATGTCGCTATAAATACATAACGACAAATAAAATTGTGAATTTGATAAAAAAAAAATATCGCTGACAAAATTTTAAACCAGAAAATTCAAAATACGCTACAAAAGATTGAACTTTATGAATGGTGAGCACATTTGTTATTACATTTCTACAAATTTTCGCAATTACAAAAAAAAAAAGACGCAATCTCAATATTTGTTTATCCATACTTGTAAATGACGTGAATTTTTTTTTCAATTATATTTCGTCAATTTCAAAAACGTTGCCCAATGATATTGGAATCACCCAATTATTATTTTTTTTGAATTTTATTTTGAGTTGCTGTTTATGGAAAAGTTTTTTTGAATTAAGGTGATTTGTTTTAATGGTTAAGGTAAAATTAAAAGAGTCATAAAAGTTGGCTACAAATAAGGAACAGTTTCATTCCTTATTTAACTCTAACTCCTTATTTAACTCTAACTGGTTAGAGTTAAATAAGGAACGGATACCCTATTTGTATGTGTATTTTTATAGCAACCTTTTACTGAAATACAAAATACATATTGCTATTTTTCGTAATTTTAAAAGTATTGCTACAAAAGTTATAATTAAGACTCTACAGTTGTTATTTCTGAAATTTTTCCTTTTTAAAAAGTAATGGACAATAATGGCCCACGTTTCCCATTTTGGACATAGTAACACTTTGGCTGTTTTTAATACCATTTATTAGCCCTTTGTTTTAAGATGCCACACGTGCCCTCTATTTTAATAAACTACACGCTAAAGAATAAAAAAAATCACACGCTCCCTTTGCAGTTGCTCTTTTTTCGAAAAAAAAAAAGAAAAAACTTGTATCTACAGTTCATGCTAGCAGTTGTCTTTTTTTCCCAAAAAAGGGTAATAACTGGTACCTACAGTCCCCTTACCTTTTTCGACTGTTCTTTGCGATTAGTTTTTCTGAAGTTTGTTGCACTGAAAATGAAGAAAAAAGTTAATACTGATATGAAATTAGCTGGCAAAGGTATAAGATATGATCCTAATTTCGTTGCTCCAGATGACGATTTTGAAGATTTAACAAATCCTGAAGTTCTATTGAAGGATTTGAAGAATGTTCATGCTAGTCCTAGTTGAATTACTAGGTCTCGAGGTAAAGTAGTAGTTGATTCATCAATGGCAAAATTAAAAAAAAATAACTAAAAAAAAGCACATACAGATCTGAGTGATGATTCAGATCTTGTTGTCATTCGGAAAAAACCCAAAAAACCAGTGATTCAAACAATGATGAAGATGATGGTAAGTCATCTAAAGGAAAGGAGAAGATAATTGTGACTGGTAAAAGAGATGCTCTTGTTCCTCCGAAAAAAATGAAAAAAAGGAATCGATTAAATGACGGAGAAGATGATGCTCAATCATCCAAAAAGAAAAGTAAAAAAGATCCTTGGAAGAAAAAAAATACCCAAATTAACTGATTTTGAGGTACATTGTTTGTGCTTTTGTATGTATTAATTATGTCTGATAGATGTTCACTTGTTGTGTAGAATTTCTGTGTGTTTGAAATATGTGTGTTATTGATGTATATAATATGTGTCAGTGCTGTATATGAAATATATTGGGTAGTGATTTTTGTGAAATTTAGTGTACATTGACCGTATAACTATTTGTATATCAGAATTGTACAAGAACTGTGTATAGTTTGAATATTTATATTGTGACTGTGTAAAATTAACAAGACTGTTGTAATATGAGTAAAATTAGTGTACATCAAATGCATAACTATTTGAGAATCAGGATTGTATAGGAACTGTGTATAGTTTGAATATTTATACTGTATGTATGACTAAAATTAGTGTGCATTGACTGTATAGCTATTTGTACATCAGGATTGTATAAGAACTGTGTATAGTTTGAATATTATACTATATGCGTACAATTAGTGTACATTGGCAGTACAACTATTTGTGTATCATGATTGTATAAGAACTGTGTATAATTTTAATATTTATATTATAACTGTGTAAAATTAGCAACACGGTTGTAATGATTACTGTATTAGTAAAATTAGTGTACATTTACTGTATAACTATATGTGTATCAGGATTGTATAAGAACTATGTATAGTTTGAATATTTATATTATGACTGTGCAAAATTAACAAAACTATTGTAATATGAGTAAAATTAGTGTACATTGAATGCATAGCTATTTGAGAATCAGGATTGTATAGGAACTGTGCATAGTTTGAATATTTATACTGTATGTATGACTAAAATTAGTGTGCATTGACTGTATAGCTATTTGTGCACCAGGATTGTATAAGAACTGTGTATAGTTTGAATATTTATACTATATGCGTACAATTAGTGTACATTGACAGTACAACTATTTATGTATCATGATTGTACAATAACTGTGTAAAATTAGCAACACGGTTGTAATGATTACAAATTAGTGTACATTTACTGTATAACTATATGTGTATCAGAGTTGTATAAGAACTGTGTATAGTTTGAATATTTATACTGTATGTGTATACTTAGAGTATATTGACGGTACAACTATATGTGTATCTTTTTGAAATATTTATGTAGCTTTTTAAAATATTTATATCTAAAAGCACACTTATGTATTGTAGGTTTGGGATTTGTTTCTTGGTCCATCTAATCATTAAAAGTGTCAGCTCAATGTGCACACAAACTGTGCTATTGTGGCTGCATTGAAATCTAAGTTGGACAAGAAGCAACTTGATTTGTTTAAGAATAGTTGCTTTGGATATTTCTTATCTTTACCAAATGTTTTTCCTCAAAATCAACTTATACATGGAATGTTGCTTAGTGAACTTGTTTGTGAGAGAGATGATGAAATATGGATTAAAGTGAATAACACTAGGTTACGTTTTGGCTTACAAGCGTTTGCTATAATTAGTGGCTTAAAATGTACCAGAAATTACAATAATGAGTTTGCTGTTAGTGAAGAAAGTAAGTTGATGGAGTTGTATTTTTCAGGAAAGTCCAAGATCACAAAGCTTGATTTAGAAGAGTGTTTTATGGAAAAAAAACTGGCGATGTGATGAAGATGCTTTACAAATTTCTGTTTTGTTCTTCATTTATTCCTTTATTTTTTCTATCACGTATAGTTATGTTATAACTAAGAATGATTTCTTATTGGTTGAATCTAGGAACTATGGGAAAATTGTGTTTTCGTCTGATGTTGGAGTCAATGAAGTCTAAGGTTTAGCAGCGAAAAACTATGTATCGTTGTGCTGGTTTTCCTCTTGTATTTCAGTGTTGGTTTTATGAGTGTTGTCCATATGCCGATGGCCATCTTGATGACCGAGTGGGAGATGGTGTGCCACGTATACTGAATTAGTTTGTAAAGTATAGACCAACATACAAGGAGATCAAGTCTGCATTTTTTGATATTTGGTAAGAGCAGGTATATCGTTGTTTTAAATTGTAATTTATATATGCTTTGTTAAATTGTAATGTGCTTCTTAAATGTCGAGTGTTGTTTTTTTTGTGCAGGTTATGTTGCGTAACATTACGCTGACAGTTCTTGAAAACACAATCCTTCAATTACCTGATTTCAAACATGTGGATGCGGTTGTGCATTCTGTTGATTTGCCTAGCACCAGTAAACAAGAATGTAGTCAGTCGAGCTCAGATCATGAATTGGCACTTTTGCAAAGTGATGTTAAAATGGTATGTCGAAGGTTTTTATTAATATTTTATGTTTTTGTTAATTGATGTGTTGACTTTTTCCTTTTATGTTTAGTTAACGGAAAAGGTTTCCTCGATGGAGAAGTTTATGAAATCCTCATTTGAATTGATTTTTCGAGCTCTAGATATAAAGAATGAGCCTAAGGTATTCTTTTCCTGAATTTCTCCTGTTTTTTTTAACAAATCTTATATACACTATTGTACGTATTTTATAAAAATTTTTTAAAGGTTGATACATCAATTGGTGATAACTATGGTGACAAATCAAATGAAAAAGACGACGAGACACCTAATGTTGGATGTACAGGTGATGATCAAGTTAATGATCCACCTAATGTGGGACGAAAAAATGATGTTGTACTGGGAGTGGATGTAACACCCCGTATTCAAGTACATGTATTGGCGTATTCAAGTACGTGTATTGGTCTTATTTATATGAAATTAATTTTTTATTTTATTTATACCAGAATTTGCCCGTCAATGGTTCCATACGAAGGTTATTGAATAAGCTTTCCAACGATATAAAGATTTCCAAAAACGGATAAGTTTCGGATATAATCGAGCACGTTCGAAACTATAAAACGGTGGCCGGGATATGATGAATAGTAAATGTGCAGGAAAATTTCCTGCACACAAACTACTGAGGCCTGCCAGTTTTTTTGGGTCAACTTTGAATGCTCATAACTCCCTTAATATAATGAACTGGGAGAGATACGACCTATCAAAAGAAATATCTTTGAGTCTTCTTTCCAATGCAATTGGTTTCATCCAAATCCAACGTATGAGTAAGGAGTTATACTCGTTTTACTTTAGCCTCTCAAAACAGATTTTTAGGGTCAACTTCAAACGATCAT
The DNA here is from genome assembly GCF_002878395.1 of Capsicum annuum. Classification (NCBI taxonomy): domain Eukaryota; kingdom Viridiplantae; phylum Streptophyta; class Magnoliopsida; order Solanales; family Solanaceae; genus Capsicum; species Capsicum annuum. Next base: position 4,931,616 of record NC_061122.1, read on the forward strand.
AACTCCTTGTACAGGACGAACTGGGTGGCCTACTTTATATGAAATGAAATCCCTTTGAATTATCTTTCCAACGATACCAATTTCACCCAAATCCGATATCGGAGCAAAGAGTTATGGTCGATCTACTTTAGCTTGTTAAAACAGTCCACCATGGACAGATTCGGATTTACTTAAAATTTTAAGGGCAATATGGTCATTTTCCATCACCTCATGAACGAAAATTGGTCATTATATACATATACTTAGCCTCATATCCATTATTTATCATCCATTATTGAAGACTAAGAAACTCTAGCCAAATTTCAACTCCAATTATCTTGTGATTCAACCGTAGAAAATCCAAATTGATTTCGTAGTTGTGTTCACCGTCTCGAGGGCTTCGAGAAGCACCCCTTATTTGTGCCAACAGGACTTCGAAATCAAAAGGGCCATTTTATGGTAAGGATGTAAATTATGTTGGTGATATTTATATGGATATGTATATATATGCATGTGAGCATAAGAAGTGTGTTATTTGATTGTTGTTGAAAGATGATTGGAAATGATGTTGGATTATTCTTGTGCATGGTTGGATTATGTTGAATTGTGAAGGGATTTGGTGTGATGATGTGATATTGAAATGATGATTATATATATATATACACACATAAACCTATTGTTCAAGTTGGTTTTTGGAATGCTTTGCAAATATTGGTTGTATGGAATTATGGAAGAGAATTGTGGTGTTGGGTTGCTAATACTAGATGCCAAACATTTCATTGTAGATAAGTGATTTGTAAAGGCGGGAAGTTGTGTTGAATTGGTATCCGAATCTACGATGAGGTATGTAAAGCATACTCTAACAATGTTCTTTGGCATGAAAACACCAATGTTCCATCAAGTAAGATTTCGAGGTTGTCCAAAAACATGTATTGTTCTACGTTACCAACGAAGCTGTTTCCATTCTATAAAGTGTCAAAATGTTTCATTGATATACCAAAAGGCTCCTATTTCATTGCTGTGATATTGATGATTCTGAAACACATTGTTGATGTACCAATGAGTCTTTATTACATCGTTATTGTATAGAAGGTCTATTACTTGGTTCCTATTGATGTATCATTGTTTCAAAGTATCAAAAATGTGGTGGCGACCGAAATAACAATCTCAAAGATTAATTGAACTAAGTGATGGAAGTTCTCTCTTATCGGGTGGTATCCCAGGGGCATAAGCCTAGCATGGGTCAATCCCAGTTGATATGTACTGGAGGCAGCCTAATGGTCACAGTACAGTACAGTAATGATTACAAAGACGATAAGAACGAAGGTAAAGTGATTGAATAAATACAATGTACAGGTTGTCACAAGTTCTAGTAAGTGTGGTCCACTCCTATTATGACTTATTCACTTGTTTCTGATTTCTATTGAGCTCCTATATCATATGTGATTATCTACAGCTTTACATACTCAGTACATACTTCGTACTGACGTCCCCCATGGGGACCTGTATTTCATGCTGCAGGCACAGGTACCTCAGCTCATTCACAGCATAGATAGGAGCCAGGTCATACAGCTATTGTTGGTGAGCTCCAGTTTGCTTCGGAGCTTTCCGAGTCGGTTCCTTATGTTTTGTTATTGTACAGGAGTCATGTCTGGGCGGAGGGTTTGTCCCGACCCTAGTTATGTCATGTATATCCTAGAGGCTTTGTAGACATAAGAAAGGGTAAAGTCATGGAAGTTTATATAGTGATGTTATTTGTATATGTGGTGGCCCCGACGGCCAAGTAATATATATATATATATATATATATATATATATATATATTTGTGCGTGTTGTGCTGATACAGGTAATTAGACCCTTCTATATGCAACGAAGTGCTGTCCAAATTTTTTGTGACATATAAGTGAAAGTACAGGTATTTGAACGGGTTCTCTCGGGCCTTCTCGGCTTTGGGTGCCAGTCCGTCCCGATGGGATTTTGGGGCGTGACAGTGGATCATATAAGTGACAATTTGATGGATGATGTAGGGAAAACAACAAATTGTGTAAGTGGTGACGTAATTGGGCATTTGGTGGATGCCGTTGGAGAGAAAGTTAATTTTGTAGGTGATTGTGTAGGTGGTCATGTCGATGTTGATTCTGCGGATGAAACTTTAAAGTATGGTGCTTGGAAGAATTTTTCAGATTTTGATTTTTTGAAGTTCACACAAAGCTCAGATGAAAATAAGGATATAGGGGAGGGTAGAAATAGTCAGGTTGATAGTGATTGGTCTAATTTTACTGATTCTGAAGTGTCTAAATTTACTCAACCTCTTCATGATCAAAAGACACAAAAAGAAGGTGATGTAGCAGTGGTTAGTCAGAATGAGCTTGACTGGTCAGAAATTCCAGATGCTGAAATTTCTAAGTTCACTCAACCCGATAAGAGTGTTGCGACAACTGATGCGACTGATTTAGTATGTGATAATATTAGAAAAGTTGATGCAGCTACAAGTGATAATGTTAAAGGTATTGAGGAAAACATGGTATCTGCGCCTACTATGTTGGATGAAATATCTGCTATTCCTCGCCGATTACGTAAGCTAGCGGCAGTATGTGAATCTCCATATTTGTCAAAATTTGATTCTGGTTGTGGCAAAGTTGAAGGTCAATCATCTAAGTGTGTAGAGAATGCTCAGTCAAGAAAACATGTCTTGTCTATAAAGCATCCTTTTGTGAAGAGTATTACGGAGCAAATTGATGATATGAAAGTGACGTTAAAGTTTAACAAGTTTGTTGCGAGATCGTTGCGCGTTAAACAGATGTAAGTTTCTGTTTGTAATTTCTTTTGTTTAACTTTATTTTATCATATATTATAATTTTTGTAACATTTTTTTCCAGGCCTGTTTATTCCAATTCTGTCAATGATCTCCGAAAATATTTTGACTATGGAGTTGATATAGTTAAAATGATAGAGTGGTTCTTCACATTGGCATATCCAGGAGTACCGTTAACCGATTCAGTAAGTAATAAATTTGTTAGTTAAGTAGGTTATATATCTTTTATTTCTGTACTTGATAGTGATAATCTAATTGGAATACTGAAATTTTGTATATGATGAATGTTATATAAGTTCTATGCTTTATTTACGTAATACTTTATGTGCAGTTTATATGCAGCACTTAATATGCAATGTATATACAGGTTCTATGCAGTGTTTACACAGTATGTACACAATCTAAATACAATAGTTGCTATTCAGTATATATATACAGGTCCTACACAGTAGATACACAGTTTGTATGCAGTAGTTGATATGATGCATGTTATATAAGTAGCTTGCATTTATATGATTTAAATTATTGTTCTGTATTCATTTTTAGCATTTTAACGTGGTTTTGCTGTTCGTATTTTCAACATATTGATGTTATCTTTTACTATTTGCAAAAGAAATCAAAATACGGTCCTGTTTGTGATTCAGTTAAATTTACAACCACCGATTGTTGGTTTAACTGCTTGATTCAGACTTTGTATAAGCGTTTTGTGGAGAACAATAGAGATGTAACACTTATCACTCAAGAACATCAAATCATTCAGTCATGCTTGGATTTTTTATGAGATGCAACGTCTCGTGGAATAACATTGACAATGTTCTTTTCCCAATTAATCTTGCTGAAGAGTTTCACTGGATTTTGGCGAGGCTGTCTTTTAAAGATCAATACATATATGTGTATAATTCAATGCATGGTGCAAGACATGCTGTTCGTGTTCAGAAATCAATTGCAGCGTATTTAGAATTAATTTCACACTTTCTTTCTTGTATTGGATTTTGGGAAAGTAGGAGCGATGGACTTCCAGTGGCTAATTCTTTTGATATTCGTATTGTTGATGGACTGTCAACGCAAGGTAACACGTAATATATTGAATGCACATTCAATTGCTCATTTTTACATACTTTTTTTGTCAATTGTACTGATAATGTATTATGTTTACAGGGACTGTAGTGTGTTTGTTGCTGCCTTTGCTGAGTATTTGTTTGATGGCCTTGAAATTTCTAATCATCTAGATGATATTGATGCTATTCGTACTCGGTATGGTGTGTTGCTGTGGGATTATGGAAAGAAGAAATAAAGTCAATGTGCAGTTAATGAAGATGAATCTACTGGTCAATTGTTGAAGAAAAAAAATGGTGTGCAGCAAATTTAGTTAGAAATGTCTTTGAAGCTTTGATGTTAGATATGTTTTAGTGTTGAAATGCTTAGGGTTGTTTTTGTTTTGTGTTGATAGACTTGGAGATTCTTAATATGAAATGTTATGCCGAATACTATATGATTTGGTAATTGATACAATTCTGTACAATTGATGCTGAAATGTTAGTTTATGTTGATCAAAGTTGATATTCAGTATATATGCAACATTTATTCAGTTCCTACATAGTTTAATATTCAATATATATGCAGGTGCTATACAAAAATTACACAATTCATATGCAATATATATACATGTCCTGTATAGTTGTTACACAGTATGTACATAGGTTATATGCAGTATATATGCAGTATTTATGCAAACTTATACCAACAAAATATAAAAGTTACCCATTGTTGACACAGGTCATATAAAGTAGTGATATAGTTTAATATATAATATATATGCAGGTGTTATACAGAAATTACACAGTTCATATGTAGTACTTTATATGTACTATATATACAGGTCCTATATAGTAGTTACATAGTCTGTACACAGGTCATATGCAGTATTTATGCAAATTTAAAATCAATATTACAATAAAATATAAAGTAGTTATATAGTCTAATATATAATATATATGCAAGTGCTATACAGAAATTACACAGTTCATATGCAGTACTTTATATGCAATATATATACAAGTCCTATATAGTAGTTACACAGTCTGTACACATGTCATATGCAGTTCATATACAGGTCCAATACAATAGTTACAATATTATATGAAGTATTTATGCAAATTTATACCAATATTCAGTATATATGCAACATTTATTCAGTCCCTATACAGTTGTTACAAAGTTTAAATACGCTATTTCTACAATTTTATAGATTTATCCCAACCAGATATAGAGCTTATATATTGTTGTAATAAAGTATTTATATAGTTTATAAAAGTAGTTATATTCAAAATATAGAGGTGCTATGTATTTGCTAATTAATTCAAAAGACAAATACTAGTACTTATATATATTCAAACTGTATATAGGTATTATACATGATTGATATAGATGATAAGCAGTTTTATTAAGCATTATAGCAGAAAAATTACACCCCCCCAGCTCAGATGAGTGGATTAGTGCACCTCACCAGAATGTGGCTAAATGAAACTCCATCATAATGCACAGATTTCTATAAGAGTAGAATGCATTTGAAGTAAAATAATATTGTTGCTATTACATTGCTATGAAAAGAATAGTCTTTTTTCAAGAAAAAAATAAGAAAGATAAAAGTGTTCTTGCAGCTAGGGGTGTACAGACCAAATCGTCAAGTCAAACCGAACTGACAAACCAAACCAAATCGAGAAAAAAAATCAACTTATGGTTTGGTTTGATTGGTTTGGCGTTAGAAAAAAAAACCGACCATTCTTAGTTTGGTTTGGTGTTAACAAAAAAAAAGTCAAACCGACATAATATATATATATATATATATATATATATATATATATATATATATATAATGTATTAAAAGTGTGAAGCCCCTAAAAAAAGTGATTTGAACTTTTTGCCCTTTATTAAAATACTCCTCAATAGATAAAATCATTTTTTCACTATTTTTAAAAAATAATTATTATTAAATTATCATTCAAATATTTATTATATAAAAGAAAAAAAGAAATAAGGAAGAATCTCATACCAAAAAGGAATTAAATGCAATGCTAAATTTTTTCTTAGCAACATTTTAGGAAAAACCCTATTTCTGGAAAGGAAAAAAAGTTAAGAACCAAAATTTATATGTATAAAAAAATGTATGACATGTTTTTAAGGAAAAATCTATTTATGGCAAGGAAAAAAATTAAGAACCAAAATTTATATATATATATATAAAATGTATGGCATGTTTTTAAGTAAAAACATGTTCTTTGTTTTATTGCTTTTTAGGATCTATACTACATGTTAGGTTTTGATTTTGGTTTTGTTTTTTTGAAATCATCCTATGATGTGCTAAGTGTAACTTTGTTTCGTCATTTTGAGAATTTTATTTTATATATTTCACTATTTATCTTTTGTTTTTGTGATAGATTTTGTGAAAAAATTATGATGTTGTTAGCTCTTGATATATGACTTGCAATTGTCTTTCATCACGATTTTCAGGTTGTCATCTTCTATCTTAACATAATCTTTTCTGTTATTGTTAATTTGTTAAAAGTAGTTGTAAACTAAAAACACTTGTTTTATATTTAAAAAAAAAATGACTTAATCAAGAACTTCTTTCAACTCATTATCAGGCAAACTAGGTTCAAGCAGAAAATAAATTCATAGAATATTTTACTTATTTATAGAACTCAGTGACTATATATGTTTTGTAAGTGCACAACAAGTCTTTTTTTTTTTTTATGATTTGTACTATTTACAATAAGTTTTGTGCTTCTCTTTTTTCTCTTTGTTTTTAGGTCAAGTTATTTCTCATGTGGGGTTGCTTTGTTACAAGTTCAACTTTTTGTCGACTTCAAGTTGCGTAAATCACCACGTTAAGATATTATTTTAATTTTGAAGGAATTTTTATAACATCAAAAGGATCAAATTATTTATGCAACGGAATGATTTGCACAAACTCTTAGAACTTAACCTCAATCGCTTCACCTGAGGTTGGATTTTTGAAGTTAAAGATATATTTTTGTGCTAAAAGAGCAAAGGTAATCCAGAACTTATTAATAGAAGAGACCCGTTACTATCTGTTGTCATTGTTATTATCTGCTATTTCTTGTACTTCTGTTACTTCATTTTTTGGACTGCTTTGGACCACTCTTTCTTTGAGCCCGAGGATCTGTTGAAAACGTCCTCTCTACTTGAAGTAGAAGTAAGATCGGGGTATACTCTATCCTCTTGTGAACCACTTTATAAAATTATATAGGGCAAGTGATGTTATTGTAATCTTTATTACAAAGTATGCACCAGTAACATTATCTATATGAACTTTATGCAAATATAGTTCTGCATTATCTAAGAGAATGAGTTATAGTGAAGGCATGAGGAAGAAGCTTCCATATATGAAAAATGTGTCATTACGGATCGAAGCATTTTCAGTAAAAAAGGGTGATTTATTAACATAAAATTGCTTGGTTCATAGATGTTATTTGAGGTGTAGACAACCTTCGGAGTTCAAAACCTTTCCCTTCACAAATATAGTGGAAATAAAAGTGAATGCAAAGGGTTACATGTAAGGTTACTCCAGTGTTATGAGCTATTTCTAACCAAGAGGGTGAAAGTTCGAGTCACTAAGGAAACAAAGTGAAATGGGCCACTATTGACTCTTGAGGATGGGGAGTTTCGAATGAATTTATCGTACCAGAGAAGAAAAAGAAGATTAATCTTGAGCTTAGGAGTTCTGTAGGGGGGTTTATCACATTACAGAAGAAAATAGAGAATGCAAAGGTTCTTTTTAAGCAGGACTTTAAGATTAGAATAAAGAATAATAATAGGCTAAATCAATGATGCATGTATTGCCACAAAAAAAAATAAAAAATAATGCATGGCCTATATTCTATATCAAGTAGAGGTTTCACCTAAAAAACCAAGTATTTTTAGAATGATAATGAGGCACCAAGAGAATTGAAATTTAAAAAGTAAAATACTACAAAGATAAAAATTAGGAATTGAGGACCCAAGTCCCTAACCCTCTATAATTGTAATTGTTGCAATATTTTTTTTATTAAAATTAAAATAGTCACAATTTAACCGTATATCTATTTTGACGTACTATTTGAATTACAAAAAGTAATCAAAGAATATAAAAGAAATTTACTAAATTATTTAAAGCTAAGCATATTGTGAATTATGCTGGATTTGAGATACACTATTTTTCATTATCTTATACGATATACCATTTAAATAGATTTAATACTTATTTTAACATCAATACTATTTTTAAATATTCTTATTCATTTTTGGTATAATTTTATTGGTTGATGTGACATACACGTGCAACGCACGTATTCTAAACTAGTATATATATATATATATATATATATATATATAATATTCAAACTTTTTTATACATAAAATATTAATTATAATCTATTTTTTAAATACTTTTTCAACTAGTTTTAGTAATTTTCAATAATTTGAAAGTAGGTGTAGATATATATTTAGATTTGGGCCTTTTAAGTAGTAATATTTGTCCATTAATTGCTAATTAAATGATCGAAAATCCAATATAAACTTAAGACCTGAATTTTTCATTCTTTATCTCACTTTTTAGTTTCAAGAAAGTTCCGCTCCTCATTTTTTCATAATTAAGATTTTTCATTAGCACATGAGTGAAAATATATTTGATCTAATCTTCGATCACAATATAATTGTAAAAATTAAAGACACGGCAAAATGACCTTCTGGACCCCTGTATTATGTCAGTTTTGTAAGTTGGATACTTCTACTTACATGTTTGTCGTCTAGACCCTTGAATCCATCAAAAAACAACATTTTGCACCCTTTGAAGTCATGCAAAGGTCTCTTGCATTCCTATTTGCTGAATTTAGGGATTCTGCTATGTTTGAAGTCATGAACATCGACCTGTTGACATGGGCATGAGCTATAGACCATTTTTCATAGCCTATATCAAACAGATACACCTTCACCCTATTATCAATTTTGTTTATCTCTTCCATAAGCTGATCAAAGTCTGCCTTTATGTATGTTCTGGCCATTGTAAATAAGATCCCTTTTAATTACTTTTGATTCTTCTTAAATCTACCCTTGATGTTGTTCCATAGATGGTAGATACATATACAGTGAGCCACATTTGGATATACAAATGCAGCAGCTTTTAATATGTTGTCATGCCTATCACATACTATGCACATGCCTTCTCTTTCACCAAAAGCAGTGTTAAACATGCGAAAAAAATATTCCCATGAAGCATCATTTTCAGAATCAACAACAGCATATGGTAGTGGCAAAATATGTCTTGATTAAACAAGTGGGAAAGTATCTATCAGTGCATGCCAGCATATACATAATTTTGTCTAAGAAAATTTCATAAAACTCACCTGCTGCATCCAACACACTAGCAGACAACATTGTTCCCTTGTATGTAGATTTCAGAAAAGTTCCATCAACAACAACGGTAGGCATACAATATCTCCAGCCACTAATTGATGTGCTCAACGTGACAAAAGCATATAAAAAGTGACTGTTCTCCGTTTTTTATAGTCTTGTGAATGATCCAAGATTTATTGTGTTTACCATGAATAGGTAAGCTGGCAATTTAGCATAAGATTCACGCAAAGAACCTCTGACCAGTTCAAATGCTTTTTCTTTAGCTCTATATACTTTTTTTTAGTTTATCCTAATTTTGTACAAGTTTCTCATTTCTTTCATGATCTCTGCTGGAGTGTATGTTGCCTTTAGATTTAGAAAGTTGTGCTTCACCATTTTAGCAATGGTTAAAGAAGTAGCATGCTGTTGTGAAAGCATTCTGTCCGCAATTGGACAAGTGTGATTATCGGCAAATTTGGTCACCATGAAAACTTCTGAATTTTGTTGAATTGAAGATCTAAAAGTCCAATTGCACCTCTGATTGATACACTTAAGATAGTACCTAGATACATTTATATACAATAAATGTATATGCAGTACACTGTTCATATCCAATATATATGCAGGTGCTATACAGAAATTACACACTTCATATGCAGTATATATACAGGTCCTATATAGTAGTTACACAGTCTGTATACAGGTCATATGCAGTTCATATACATGTCCTATACAGTAGTTACAATATTATGTGCAATATTTTTGCAAATTTATACCAACATTCCGATAAAATATAAAACTTACACATTGTTGACACAGGTCATATAAAGTAGTTATATAGTCTAATATCCAATATATATGCAGGTGCTATACAGAAATTACATAGTTTATATGCAGTACTTTATATGCAGTATATATACAGGTCATATATAGTAGTTACACAGTCTGTACATAGGTCATATGCAGTTTATATGCAGTATTTATGCAAATTTAAAACCAATATTCCAATAAAATATAAAACTTACACATTGTTGACACAGGTCACATAAAGTAGTTATATAGTCTAATATCCAATATATATGGAGGTGTTATACAGAAATTACACAATTCATATGCAGTATTTTATATGCAGTATATATACATGTCATATATAGTAGTTACGCAGGTCATATGCAGTTTATATGCAGTATTTATGCAAATTTAAAACCAATATTCTAATAAAATATAAAACTTACACATTGTTGACATAGGTCATATAAAGTAGTTATATAGTTCATACCTTGATGATGATGATCTTTTCACCTTAAATTGGAATCTCTCACGGATTGCATAATGTTTCATCACACTTGATATTGTATTTTTATCCCAGTACAGCTGCCCTTCTTCAACATCTCTATGAAGTGGATCCTTAATTATCGATTCGGTCTGTTCTTCCATTTCTTCATCTTCATTTGTATAATCAGAAATAGGTATCAGATGAACTTGAATAGCAATCAGAGATGTTTCGATCAAATTTTCAATTGAGGATTCTCCATTTTCAAATGTGTTTTGTAGTGTTATACACAATGAAAATTCATTTATATCCATTTTTTTTCTTTATCTCCATATAAAGTCTAACACTCATATCATTGTAAATAGTTATAGATCCACTCTTTACAATGTATTTTACTGTCATTAAACCAGAATTTCGCTCTAGATTCAACTGCTTATACAGTTCATCAACAAAATATTCGTACCTGCAATCCGAATTCAAAAGTACTCCATTGATTGTAAACTTTTCAAACTGTACATCACTTAATCACTCTCCTCCGTATTGTAGCATAATTGGAACTAAAATCGAACTTGAAGCCATAATTTTGTATCAACTGAAGCTAATTGTGAATGAAAAAAACTTTTTGAAGCTAATTGAGAGAGGATATTGTATATTTATATACAATTTATGAATGTATTTTAAGGTAATATGGTGTATTTGAAAGAGGATTTGTGAGATTTTAATGGAAAGAAATCCTAAGGTAAAATTGGGGAAGGAAAGTGTGAGTTTCAATTGAAAAGGAAAGAAATATATTATGCTATTTTTGCGGCTTCTTAGCGGTGATTAGAAGATGGCTAAAATATGGTATTATTTTAATGGCTATTAAATGGGAATTAAAAACAGGAGCTATTTTTGTGGAATAAGTTTTAAGAGAGGGGCTATTTTTGTCCTTCTCCATAAAAATAATACTACAGTCTTGGGATAACTAATTCCCGATGAGTTATTTCATTCATTTTATTTTAACCAAATATGAATTAAGCTTATCCTAAAATTAATTCAAAATTAATCATCCCTTATCTCTTATATCAAACAAGCCGTCAACGTAAAGTTCAAAAAAACAATTGTTGCAATAAAAAGAGACCCATTTTATAAATAATTGTTAAAAACAACAACAGAAAATTGGTGAATATTTGTTTTATCTACGAAATAACGTGTAAAGTTACCTTGATATGAAAGTTAATTTGGTATCATTTATGGGTTATGAGTTTGAACAGTGAGAATAATTTACAGTGTTAACACTTGCAATAGGATTGATCGGGGATTTTGGATTAAAAGAGACAAACAAGTTTCTCAATTAAGTTAGGTCCTTCAAGTTTTAAAAATTAGGTGAGAGGGACAATTTTTTTTTCAATTTTTTTTTTAAAATATTTTCGTTCCAACAACTTTGCAAAGTTGTAGAACAACTTTGATAGTTGTTCGACAACTTTGTGAAGTTGTTCAACAACTATTGAAGTTGTTCGACAACTGTGCGAAGTTGTTCAACAACTGCGCGAAGTTGTTCGACAACAGTGCGAAGTTGTTGAGATAACTAATGCAGTTGTCGAACAACTGTTTCAGTTGTTCAAGCGACTTTATTTTTTTAACTTGGGACATTATGGGACCCACTTGTCCCATTTTTTTTTAATTAAAGACTTGGGAGGGTCTATGGACTCATTTTTCTCGATAGTTCGTCTATCAAGTTCCATTTTCCTTGAATCTTAATCTGATATTTTTTGTGCACCAAACAATCCAATAATAACGTAGTCAGTGTAATGTCATAAGTGAGGTCCGGAGGGAATAAAATATATCCTAACCTTACCACTACCTCGTGGGAGGTAGAGAGGATATTTTGGAAAGATCCTTGTCTCAATTCCAACAATTCCGAGTAAAAGAAGAACAGAAGATACTCGAGTCAATTTATTTTAACCTTGTTTTTTTTTTTTAAAAAAAAAGATAAGAATACATTTCATTTTTTTTGTATGCCATATGAATATCTTTTATTTTTCCTTTTAAGAATCCTAATAACGTTGAAGTTCCATAATTACTTGAAGACAACTCCAAATAAAATTGCTTCGAAAGTATATCACTTATTATTATGCCTATAAAAAAGTAGTCATATCTAATCATTAATTAAGAACAAGGTTTTTAATAACACTGAGACATGGCTGGTTAGCATTTTTTTAAACCTATATATTTTTTTCTTTTTGTTCTTAGATATTTATGTGAACATGTTTCATGATTATAATTTATCTGCTAAAAGATCAATCAACAGATATACAGTTTTTTTAATACAAATCTATTAGTTAAAGATCTGAGTAATTAATAGAAGAATTAAACCCCAAAAAAATTGTTTAGCTTAATATTGTAAATGATTCTAACATTATTTGCTAATTAATTTTATTAATTTTGTGCAGACGATAATCAGAATCATGGAGATGAATCTAATGGTCCTATTCTATGGGGTATGTTCAATTTGTTTGCTGTACTTTTTTATAAATAAATTCTCAGCTACAAATTCACTACAAAAATAAAAAAAATGGAATTTCCATTGATGTTTTCGTTTCGATGAATTTCTGATCGGATGTACGTTGGAAATTTCCATTTGATGGCATATATTCATCTATAAATAAATTATCCGTAATTTTATGACTAACATTGACCGATGAGCAAAATTTCAATGAATTTTCGCTTGAAAAATCTTTTTTTAGTAGTAATTCATGATTTTTTATCTAATGGTACATATACTCTTTTTTTTCTATTAGGTTTATCATTTGCATTAGCTTCAGCAGTAGCTTTCAAAACTATTGGTGCTCTATTTCCTCGACGAAAGACTGAAGAAAAATATGGAGATAAGATAGAGAAAGTTACTCAAATCAATATACCTATTATTATTAATATGCCGTCCAATTTAGAAGATCAAGTGAAACTCCAGCAAAATGCATCTGCTGCAGATCTTGTTGCACCTACCAACAATGTTGCTAGTAATATGTTGCCTAATTTAAGTGATCAAGTGAAACTTTTGGTGTCCAATTTAAGCGATCAAGCGAAACTCGAGCTGTCACTTAAGTTATCCAATTTAAATGATCAAGTGAAACTTCAGCTGACCAATTTACAAGATCAATTAGTGAAACCCCAACCCAAAAAATCACCTATCAACAAAGTTGCTAATAATATTTCACAAAATCATCAAACTACTTCTCAATCCAAGCCTGAGCCACTTGGTCCACAAGTGACATGTGAGCAATTGATAGGTGGTTTATTAAATGATGTAAGTATATCAACTCTTTTTTTTTGTGTGTGTGTGGGGGGGAGGTTGAAATTGCTAGTTGTATTAAGTACTTTTTTTTTTGGTCTAGTATCGTATTGGATTGAGTCTGGTTCATATTCGTATTGTGTAAGGCTGCTTAAACATGATTTTTCATATTTAGGGCTCCTATTTGAGCTTTCTGGTTCAGGGTGAAAGAATTCTATTTAATTTATGTGAATTCTTGGTTAGAATCTTACGAGTTCAATTTATACTTCGCTATGCATCGACCATTGGTTAGGACATGCCTTTACATACGTTTCTGTGTCAAAAGCGAATTCATGATTTAAATTTGATATAAGAGTTCAATCTTTAAAGTTGTCTGTGCTTGTAAAAAACCCACACACAAAAAAAAAAAAAATCTATCTATTCCATGAAATACACACGTGTTTTTTTTTTTATGTATCCTTGCCTATTTCTTTCATCTTATGGTAATTTTTCTGTTGAAATTTGTAACATTAAGTCAATTGATTAAATGAATTTCTTTTATTCTTATGGTTTATGCATCTAACATTTTTCACTTTGAATCACTACATTCTCATTAATGATATATATGCAGTGCAAAAAACACCATAGCAATCTTCAATGTGGCTCTTATTCTAACATATATAGGAGGTTTTGTTCTGGACCACCAGGTATTTTTTTTTTTTTATGATTTTATTTTATATTTATTCATTATGATTAAAAAGTTATGAATTATGAAAGCTTTGTTATATGGTCAAGTTATGTCCACATTCCTTTTTTTTTTTTTTTTTTTAAAAAGTAACAATGGTAATAAAATGATCAGTAGCTTGCACATAATTCGAATATATTTTATTTAACATTGTCAATAGAGAAATTTAGTTAATTTAAAATACTTTGCTTTCTTATCAATTACTTTGATATTGAACTATATAATATGGTGGAATGAACGCAATTTTTTGCTCTTAATATAAGCGATTTCGTATTTGATATTTTTGATTAGTATATTTTTGAATACTATTAATAAACTTTTGGTGCATGCAGGTGCTACCATTTCCACAAAATATATTGGCTCACAACTATTGCTTGAATCCTTTTATGGTGTAAGTTTTTCAACTATTATTTTCTTGAAGAAAATATTTTAAATTTTTTCATGCTTCGTTGAAATATTTTTTTAGGACAACTTTCGGTTAATTATTTACTAAACGTAAAATGTGAAAAATAATAAGTCAAAAAATCACTTATCTTCATCGACTTTCGATTTTTTATGCTATTTATTTGCCTTAATTAATTTGCTTATTTATTTATCAAGTGAATTGGTGTTTTTTGTCAATGTAGTGCATGCAAGGGGACTATAACTCAGATAGCAGGAAAGCTTGCAGAGAAAAATACAGCAAACTGCTGAAAATTTAAATCTAAACTATTTCTGTTTGATTTTATTTGTCATGTTTTAATTATCGAGAGTTAAGTTTTATCAACTTTGATATTTTAAGTTGTATTTTCTTATGTATTAATAAAATATGAGAAGGATTACAACTTATAATATTTTTCGTATAGTTTTCGAACATCTAAATTTTATATTAATCTACTTCAATTTCGTCATAGTGACAAAATCTAGCGAATTTATCAGAATTTATGACCAAATTTTAGTTGTTGATTGAAATTAATTTGACCACAAATTCTCGTGGATTTCAAATGAATGGGTAAAAGTTATATTTTAAAGTTATGAGTTTAAATCAATTAGTATTAGTTGTCATTTAAGTGAGCTTTTATGTATTCAGTTTATGCTCCATGTTGAAAGTATTGAGTTCATTGACGGATTTATTCACTTGCTTTTAAGCAGTGGCGGATCCACCTTGTAATCAGGGGTTCATCCAAACAATCTCTTCAACGGAAAATTATACTATTTTTATACGGTCAAGGATATTTTCATGTATATATAGTAGATGTTGTGAACCCGCTTCGACTAGTCCGTATGTTTACTTCTGAACCTCTCAATGAAAGTCCTGGATCCGTCACTGCTTTTAAGTAATTGTATAATTTCATTCAATTAATGCATGATAAGCTCAAAAGCCGCTAATGCTAATAAGTTTATGATATGTATAAAGCACGATAGATCATTCAATTCAAAGAATAAAAACTTTTGAGAATTAAAATGACTATTGCACCCGATATTAATGATTTGGTTGACACAAAAAATATTAGGTAATTTAACTTTGTGCCAAGTCAAAGTAGGTCATTCTTTTTTAAACGAGAGAGTATATAAAATCACGTATAGAGAGTTGGCCTGTTGTCAAAGAATTGTGACATTGACTTCTGTCAAGTTGCATTCAGAACCAGGCACATTACTGTTACCATGCATAAAACACTTCATATGCACCTTTTCGAGTTATATTTTTCATACTTACAACAGGCGTAAAAGTGATCTTTGTCTTCTCCCTGCAGTTTTAAGCTTATGCATAGATGGATCATGCAAAGGTGGTGTCTCTGGAGCTGCTGATGAGAAAATTTTGATGTTTGCATTGGACCATTCTAGGGTAACTCCAATTTTAATCTTTAATTGCAAGATATGCTATTGTTGGATGGTGCTGTTGATGTGCATATATTTTTCACATAAACTCCTCTTATAGAAAAAAACTATTACTAAACGTCTTGGCTGATAAATGATTCGAAACTGATTCTGAAATGTGCATGGCTTAATGCTGTGAGGAGAATTCGGTTCTGATGTTTGAATCTCATTATTCACGTACTTGACAAGTTGGTCATCCTTTGTGATATTGTGTTTAATCTGTGAGTATGTATAGTTCCCTATTTCAGCATACGCTGTCAAGCCAAGGAAAAACGTTGTCCATGCTCAGTAAATAGATTTATGCAGTTTGCAGCTATTAGTGGTGTCATTGTAAAAAAATTTCCTATGTATTGTATTTATACACCGCGCATAGCGGTAGCTTTAGTGCACCAGGCTGCCCTTTTTAGGTCTATTATCTGGTGAATGTAACTTTTCAACTTTTTTCTGTAAACCAGGGTTCTTGTTTGATCAAAAAAGAAATTGCTTTGGTGAGACCTGGCATAGCTGGAATCTCAATCCGTCCAGACGAGAAAATTGCTGCAACTGCTGGTTGGGATCAACGGTATGGATCTCAGAGACTTTCAAACAGTCAATTTTTGCGTGTTGTGTATGGTTAGGGTATTGTTGCTCACCCTTTGTCAAGAAAAAAAACATTTTCTATAAGCATATGCGTGTTGTCACTCTGTCCAAGTTAGAACATGATATGATCAACAACATAGGCAGTGTAATCCCACAAGTGGAGCCGGAGGAGGGTAATCTGTAGATAGACCTTAACCGTACCTTGCGAGGTAGAGAGACCTTTTCCAATAGAACCTCGGTTCAAGAAAATGCATAACAAAGCATGATATGATCATTGTATTAAAAGTTATAACTTCCGGTAATAAAGTCAGAAGGAAACTCGAAAGTGTCAGCACTGATCATATTTGTTAAAGTCACACAGACCGTGCAATTCCCTTTTTCCCTTAAAAACAATCGTCAAACTGACTTCATTCGATTCTTTTTGTCTCTCTCACTCTCATGGATCCGCGTAAATTCTCTCTGTCACTCCCGCACAATATGTTCTTGCAGTGCAACGCTGTTTCGTTCTCTGCTGACAGTAAGTTACTGGCCTATGCATCCGAAGACACAACAGTAGCTCTATGGGAACTTTATCCTCCTACAACATGATGCTGTATAGTCGTTAATCCTCTATGGGCAAGTGTAAGGTCTGCGTATATCCTGCCCTTTCCAAATCCCGCTTGTGGATTCACACTGAGTATGTTGTTGGTATGTGTTTGTGTTGGGTTCATAGTATATGAAAGAAGTGTGAATGGAAAAATAGAGAGTAAAATAGTGGAGGGAAGGAGACACTAAAATGGAAAGTGTACTCCCAAATTAGAAAGTTTACTCTTCCTCCCACATTGGTGGGAGAAGAGAACTTGGAAGTGTTTATAATCAAGAACACTTACTCCACATTATAAGTGAGGTAAGAAATAAGAGATGCCTTGTGTTGTCGTCGTTGCTTGCTCGACTTTGGCTTCGGCTTTATTGATTAATGAGATCTATCTTTTTGGACAAAAATTTTCCGATACTCCATTTATATAATATGCATGCAGTAACAGTTGCAATGTTTCGAACAGAACTGATGCTTCAACTGCACTGTTTCAAGTGAACTGATACACTGATTCATGAACTAATGCATGCTTCAGAAGAATGCAATCCTTCAACGAAGTAACACACTGTTTCATGAAATGAGATAACTGTTCGGAAAAAGATGCACTCTTTGATGAACAGATATGAATTTTCAGAAAGAGGTGCAACCTTTAAAGTGAACCATTGCCTCTTTTCAGAAGAGGTATGGTATGGCTATATAAACTTGCTTTCATTCACAGGTTTAGAGACGAAAAATTTCAGAATAAAAACACTCTTCTTGACTTAAAAAATATTCTGTGTGATCACTCAAAACGTTCAGTGAGTTCAAAGATATTCCCATTGTTTGAGTTACCGCTACAGTTGGTTTGTTTGGCCATTTTATCCTGGGAGAAAAAATTTCACAACCTCGGATACAGTGAGAGGAATTATTTTTTTAAGGAAACTCCGTGAATTCGGACGACTTGGCCAATTCTTCTTCATCTTTATTTATGAAAATAAAATACACCTCTTATAAGATCACTTTGATCTTGGGTTGAGGGTATTTTTTTGTACTTCATTGTGTTCTTGTTCATAAACTTGAACTACTTGAAGTGGTTGTTTCTAGTATACAGATTCTTGTACCCGTAGAAGGAAGAATAACAATCTTAAGGAAATAACTCAGAATCTGTATAACTTATTTTTTGGAGATTAAAGCTTTAAGATTTCTACTCCGTTTGAATTTAACTAGTGATTAGAAGACATAAAATCTTCATCACAAGTTTAAAATTCATTCGGTTGACAATTGGAAGTCATAAAAACTTCATTGTTAACTAGAAACAAGAAGAAGAATTTAAAGTTGCTTAACTTTACAAGTAGTATTCTAAAAATACTAAATATTTTTGTCTTATGGTGACAGAAAAAATGACTAACGATAGTCTAATGCAAGATGCGGCTACGACTGTGGAGGCAAACAGTATTGCTTCAACAAGTCGAGCAAATGCTCCGCAACTAATGGCATCTGCGGAGAAGCCCAAAAAATTTGCGGGCATTGACTTTAAGCGATGACAACAAAAGATGTTCTTTTACCTCACCACTTTGTGTCTACAATGGTTCACTAGCGAAGAAGCTCCTGAGGTGCCCGAGGAAACCTCGGACAAAGAGCGTTTCGTAATCGTAGAGGCTTGGAAACATTCAGACTTCCTTTGCAAGAATTATATTCTGAGTGGTCTACAAGACGACCTTTATAATGTTTATAGTGGAACTAAGACATCAAAGGAATTGTGGGGGGCACTTGAACGAAAATATAAGACAGAGGATACGGGAATTAAGAAATTCCTTGTTGCAAGTTCCTGGACTTTAAAATGATAGATAGCAAATCAATTGTCTCTCAAGCGCAGGAATTACAAGTAATCATTCACAATCTCCTAGCAGAAGGTATGTCTTTGAAAAATACCTTAGTTGAACAATTTGAAAATGTTCTTAGAGCTCACATAAATTGTTTTGTAGGTTTGATTGTGAATGATGCATTTCAAGTAGCAACGATCATTGAGAAGCTACCACCTATGTGGAAAGACTTAACAAACTACTTGAAGCACAAATGCAAGGAGATGTCTGTCGAAGATCTTATTGTCCGACTACGTATTGAAGAGGATAATAAGGCTACTGAGAGAAGGTCAAAAGAAAATTCTACAATTAATGGAGCACATATTGTAGAAGATGACCAAAACAATTCTAAGAAAAGAAAGAAAGCTGAACGAAGAAGCCATCAACCCAAGAAGAAATTCAAGGAAAAATGCTTCAATTGTGGCAAGATTGGCCACAAGTCCACGGA
This sequence comes from Capsicum annuum, assembly GCF_002878395.1. Classification (NCBI taxonomy): domain Eukaryota; kingdom Viridiplantae; phylum Streptophyta; class Magnoliopsida; order Solanales; family Solanaceae; genus Capsicum; species Capsicum annuum. Next base: position 4,951,371 of record NC_061122.1, read on the forward strand.
TTGTCGTGCCCCAAAGAAAGGCAAGAAAAAGGATCAAGAAAATATGATTGAATCCAACAAAAAATGCGATGATTTTGTGCTATGTTCTCAGAATACAACTTGGTGGGGAATCCTCGCGAATGGTGGATGGATTCTGGTTCCACCCGCCATGTATGTGCAAACAAAGAGTTATTTTCGTCATTCACTCCGGCTCAAGCAGAAGAAATGATCTACATGGCTAACTCTGCTACTGCTAAGGTAGAAGGAACAAGAAAAATATGCTTGAAAATGACTTCAGGAAAGGTCTTGACACTTAACAATGTCTTGTATGTTCCGGATTTACGTAGGAATTTAATTTCTGTTTCACTTCTAGACAGGAACGGATTCAAATGTGTAACCGTTTCTGGAAAAATTGTAATTAGCAAAGGAGAAATGTATGTAGGTAAGGCTATCTCACCAAGGGCCTTTATAAGATGAATGTAATGAATGTTGAAATCAATAAAAGTTCAAATTCTTATTATTTGCTTGAGTCTTATGATTTATGGCATGAACGTTTAGGCCATGTTAATTACAAAACGCTACGAAAACTGATTAACTTAGAAGTTTTGTCGAACTTTGAGTGCAATAAATTAAAGTGTCAAACATGTGTGGAATCAAAGTATGCTGAGTGCAATAAATCAAAGTGTCAAACATGTGTGGAATCAAAGTATGCAAAGCATCCTTATAAGTCTGTTGAAAGGAATTTCAATCCCTTAGACTTAGTACACACTAACATTTGTGATATGAAGTCAATACCATCACGTTGTGGGAAAAAGTATTTCATAACTTTTATTGACGATTGCACTAGATATTGTTATGTCTATTTGCTAAAGCAATAGATGCATTTAGGCAATATAAAACGGAAGTTGAAAATCTGTTAGAAAAAAGATAAAAATGATAAGCAGTGATAGGGGCGGATAATATGAATCTCTCTTCGCCGAAATATGTGTAGAGAATGGAATCGTCCATCAAACTACTGCACCGTATTCACCTCAATCTAATGGAATTACGGAAAGAAAAAACCAAATTTTGAAGGAAATGATGAATGTCTTGCTTATAAGTTTCGATTTACCGCAAAACTTATGAGGGGAGGCTATCCTTACAGCCATTCGTATACTCAATAGAGTTTCCCATAGTAAGACACAATCAATTCCTTATGAAAAATGGAAAGGAAGAAAACCCAACTTGAAATATTTCAAAGTGTGGGGGTGTCTAGCAAATGTCCAAATTCCCATGCCTAAAAGGGTTAAGATAGGACCTAAGACGGTGGACTGCGTGTTCATAGGATATGCTAAAAGTAGTAAAGCATGTCGATTTTTAGTTCATAAATCCGAACATCCGGATATTAATGAAAATATGGTAATTGAATAAGACAATGCTAAATTCTTTAAAAATATTTATCCGTATAAAACTAGACATGAACAGTCTAGTGGGGGGTCTAAACGACCTCGAGATGAACCAAGTGAGAATGTACATAATGAAGAAAATCCAAGATGTATTACACGTCAAAGAACGTCTACTTCGTTTGGATCAGATTTTGTAACATTTCTCTTAGAAAATGAGCCTCAAACATTTAAGGAAGCAATGACATCTTCAGACTCATCTTTTTGGAAAGAGACAGTCACTAGTGAGATTGATTCAATCTTAAGCAACCATACATGAGAATTGGTTGATCTTCCTCCCGAAAATAAACCTTTAGATTCTAAATGGATCTTCAAAAGGAAGATGAAAACGGATGACACTATTGACAAATACAAGGCAAGACTTGTAGTAAAAGGCTTCAAACAAAAGCAAGGCCTTGATTACTTCAATACATACTCGTCAGTAACAAGGATAACATCGATTCGAATGTTAATTGCCTTGGCTGCGGTATATGATCTTCAAATCCATCAAATGGATGTGAAAACCGCATTCCTAAAGGGAGAATTGGAGGAAGAAATTTACATAGAACAGCGTGAGGGTTTTGTGGTTCCAGGAAAAGAAAATAAGGTGTGTAAACTTGTTAAGTCACTTTATGGACTAGAACTTGTTAAGTCACTTTATGGACTAAAATAAGGTGTATAAACTTGTTAAGTCACTTTATGGACTAAAATAAGGTGTGTAAACTTGTTAAGTCACTTTGGGGTATCTTAAATACACTCAAGATTATGCCTTGCGTTATAATAAATATCCTGCGGTACTTGAAGGATATAGTGATGCAAGTTGGATCACCAGATCGAACGAAGTAAAATCCACAAGTAGATATGTATTTACTATCGGTGGAGGAGCAGTCTCTTGAAAATCATCCAAATAGACTTGTATTGCTCGCTCTACAATGGAATTTGAATTTATCGCATTAGTAAAGCCGGTGAAGAAGCAGAATGGCTCCGAAATTTCTTGGAAGATATTTCGTATTGGACCAAGCTAGTGACACCAGTATGTATACACTGTGATAGCCAAGCGGCAATAGGTAGGGCAGGGAGCATGATGTATAACGGTAAATCTCGTCATATAAGACGAAGACATAATACCATTAGAGAACTTCTCTCTAATGGAATTATCACAGTTGACTATGTAAAGTCAAAGGATAATGTGTCAGATCCACTTACAAAAGGCCTATCTAGAGAAGGAGTGGAAAGGACATCCAAGGAAATGGGTTTAAGTCCTAGGACAAGTCAGCATGACAGTAACTCTACCTAGCAGACTGGAGATCCCAAAAGCTAGGTTCAAGGAGATCAAACAAAATTGTGTCTGACAGGTTCAACATTGTCAATTACCCAACCCATTCTCATGGTGTAGACAATGTATAGTAAACAAGGATAAGACTTAAAGCGAAAAGTCTTTTAATTATTATCTAAATTTGACAGATTTGATCAAATAGTTTAATTTATAGAATTGAACGTTTAGAAATCACTTATGTGAGGGCGAGGTGGAAGCCACTTCAAGGAGAATATTAGTAAAAGCCTATTCTCTAAGCTCTCATGAAATCGGGATGTGTTCATGACTGAAAAGAACAAAATCATGAGAACCATAAACATTAAAAGTCTGGTTGTGTGACATGTATTGTCTAGGTGTACATTAAAGCTCGGCGGTTCAAAGATATCAAATCTACCGATTGACCGAGTGCAACCGATGCATGTTCACTATGAAAAGTTCAAAGGGAAACCCACTTATCCAGATGCAATCAGTCTTTGCTTGATGATCACATATTTGTCTGTAAAACTTTTACAAAAAATAGTCATTCCCCATTCATGTGGGGGAATGTTGGGTTCATAGTATATGAAAAAAGTGAGAATGGAAAAATGAAGAGTAAAATAGTGGAGGGAAGGAGACATTAAAATGGAAAGTGTACTCCCAAATTAGAAAGTTTACTCTTTCTCCCACATTGGTGGAAGAAGAGAACTTGGAAGTGTTTATAATCAAGAACACTTACTCCACATGATAAGTGAGGCAAGAAATAAGAAATGTCTCGCGATGTCGTCGTCGCTCGCTCGGCTTCGGCTTTATCGATCAATGAGATCTATCTTTTTGGAAAAAATTTATTTGAGATCCAAAATACCAAAGGAAAAATTTTCTGATACTCTATTTATATAATATGCATGCAGTAACAGTTGCAATGTTTCGAACAGAACTGATGTTTCAGTTGCATTGTTTCAAGTGAACTGATGCATGCTTCAGAAGGATGCAATCCTTCAACGAAGTAACACACTGTTTCGTGAAATGAGATGACTGTTCGGGAAAAGATGCACTCTTTGATGAACAGATATGAATTTTCAGAAAGAGGTGCAACTTTTAAAGTGAACCATTGCCTCTTTTCAGAAGAGGCGTGTTATGGCTATATAAACCTGCTTTCATTCACAGGTTTAGAGATGAAAAATTTTAGAATAAAAATACTTTTCTTGACTTAAAAAATATTCTGTGTGATCACTCAAAACGTTCAGTGAGTTCGAAGATATTCCAATTATTTGAGATACCGCTACAGTTGGTTTGTTTGGTCATTTTATTCTGGGAGGAAAAATTCCACAACCTCGGGTACAGTGAGGGGAATTATTTCCTTAAGGAAACTCCGTGAATTCAGACGACTTGGCCAGTTCTGCTTCATCTTTATTTCTGAAAATAAAATACACCTCTTATAAAGATCACTTTGATCTTGGGTTGAGGGTATTTTTTTGTAGTTCATTGTGTTCTTGTTCTTAAACCTGAACTACTTGAAGTGGTTGTTTCTAGTATACAGATTCTTGCACCCGTAGAAGAAAGAATAACAGTTTGCGCGAGAAGTAATCCCCAGTTGAGCATATGGAGTTGCTGGAAAATATTACTGATCATCAGGAAGAAAAGGGGACCTTGAGCTATCTAGAAAATCACCTTTCAAGTTTTTTTTTTGGTTTCCTATTCGGTGTTTGGTGCCCGCATTGAAGCCCGACAAATTCGAATCGCGTGTTGAATGGCCATTAAGGTGTTGTTTAGAAAGAAACATATAGATTGTGAAAATATTTTAAAAATAATAATTCAATTTGTTACTCTTAGACATTTTGCTGCCATTTTTTGAGTTAATACCTCAAGATTCTTCTAAATCACTGGTAGTTTCGTTGGAAACAAGTTTTTTTGGGATTGATTATTCCTTTCAAAATGAGATAAAAATAACACTACAATCTTGGGATAACTAATTTCCAATGAGTTATTTCATTCATTTTATTTTAATCAAATATGGAGTAAGCTCATCCTAAAGTTAATTCAGAATTAGTCATCCCTTATCTCTTATATCAAACGAGCCTACAACATACAGTTAAAAAAAAACAATTGTTGCAATAAAAAGAGACCCATTTTATAAATAATTGTTAAAAAAAACTACAGTAAATTGGTGAATATTTGTTTTATCTACAAAGTAACGGTAAAGTTATCTTGGTATGAAAGTTATTTTGGTATAATTTATAGGTTATGAGTTTGAACAGTGAAAACAATTTACGGTGATAATACTTGCAATAGAATAGATCTTTTATCAGTCAATTTCAAGTTCGATTTTCCTTGAATCTTAATATGATATTTTTTGTGCACCAAACAATTCAACAATAACAATAATAACGTAATCAATGTAATGCCATAAGTGAGGTGTGGAGAGAATAAAGTATATCCTAACCTTACCACTTACTACGACTAATACCAATCATAAACACCTACAAAATCCTTCACCACCTAGAAAACTGAGTCCGTAAACCCTCTCAAATCTTTAATTTTAAAAAGGGGACAAGTGAGCAGTGGCGGATGTACATGTGTATACTACTACTGAACCCTCACTGAAAATTTTGGATCCGCCTTGAGTGAGTCCCACAATGTCCTCAGATTAAAAAAAATAATGTCGTTTGACTCAATTGTTCGATAATTAGATTAGTTGTCTCAATAACTTCGCATAGTTGTCGAACAACTATTAAAGTTGTTAACAACTTTGCAAAAATATCAAACAACTATCAAAATTACTCTACAACTTTACAAATTTGTTGGAACGGAAATATTTAAAAAAAAAAAACTGAATTTTATTTTAGTCATTTCACCTAATTCATGTACTCATTAACCTAAAGGAACATCCTTTTAGATTATGAAGAACAATTTCAAGAATGCAAATTTCCATTAACATGAACACTCATTGGGTATCTCCTTCCAATTTCCCACAAATTAAAGCTTCAACTTTACAACCCAAAGCCAAAAATCAACCATTTAGCTCAAAATCAAATTCCCCAACTGAATTTACTACTGTTTTCTCTGAAAAAAATGAATCTTTTTTACCCATTAATGTGAAATCCATAACTAGTACTTCAAATCCTTTTGTCAAACACTGCCTTAAGCTTCGTCAGAACTCATCTTATAGACATTCTCATGGTTCTGTTCTTGTTGTTGGTTCCACTCCTATTAGGTAACTTGTTCTTTCTCCGTTTCAATTTGTTTGTTGGTTTTTGTTTGGCACATTGTTTAAGAAAGTAAAAGAGTACTTTATTTTATCTTGTGGTCTTGAATTTTTGATACATAAAATGTATCAAATTATTTTAATTTCTTGTGATCTTAAACGATGTCAAGTTGGAAAGATGTGGTCTTGAATCAAGGATATATAAAATGTGTCAAAATATATTTAATTTTTGTGGTCTTAAACATGTCGAGTTGGAAAGTTCAAATTAAAAACGGTACTTTTTTGAAACAAATTAAAAAAGAAAGTGGTACAAACAAATTGAAATTGAGAAGTTGGATGACTAATATAGTAGAATTGGGTGTTCCCTTATTTTATTTTTTTGGTGGGGGGTGGGCCGTGGGGGTGGCTGGAGTTGAAGGAGAGCATTGGAGTAACTAGTAAAGTTGTTGCCATGTGATCAGAAGTATGAGTTCAAGCCTTGGAAACAGCCTCTAGCAAAAATGCAAGGTGTACAATATATCCTTGAGGTGGGCCCTTCCCCGAACCCTGTGCATAGCGGGAGCTTTAATGCACCGGGCTGCCCTTTTTTTCTAATGTCCTTTCTTACCTGCTGCCTGATAAGCTGTTGGTTTGTTATCTTTTGCACTTGTTCATATTGTTTACTCATTCTTTCTTGAGGCTGGCCGTAGAGGGCTTCAGTAGGGGTAGAGGTAGGCCTGGGTGAGTTGATTAGGCAGGACATGGTGCAACTTTAGCTCACCGAGGATATGACCCTTGATATGAGGGTGTGGAGGTCGAGGATTAGGGTAGAAGGTAATAGGCAGTCGAGTGGTTTGCTTTCTGATTCCAAGAGTATTAGTATTAGTCTTGTATTTTGTATTCTTTGATTTCTGTTTCTATCGGTTGATTCTTTAGCCTCCGTTATTGTATTTTCTTGTTGTTTTTCCTGCTTGCTGCTACTGTCATCCTTTTTATCTGTTTTGAGCTAAGGGTCTATCGGAAACAGCCTCTCTACCTTTTCAAGGTAGGGGTAAGGTCTGCGCACACACTTCCTTCCCCAGATTCCACTTGTGAGATTCGTTTTGGTTTTTCATTTGACAGTTTGAATTATGATGAGGTAAACATCTTCCCGCAAAAGTTTGACAAAGTAGAACGAAAGTCTCATGAATTAGTTCAGATTTAGACAGTGTTGTCGTGGTACTTATTTTGACCGATCTACGTAAACTTTCTCAGGGAAATATATAGTTTTCAAGAAAGAGTTCAAGAGAGACCTATTACATTAGACTGCTTACTTTTGCTTGATGAAGCTCATATACCTGAAGACCTAAATCTTCAATCAGTTCGCCTTGTCCGTATCAGCTCAACGGTGATGAAGAAACTCTCTGGTTTACAATCGATTGATTCTATTGAAATGATTGCGTTAATGAAAATTCCCTCAACGTTTCACAGTGTCGATGATGAGTTTCTAGAAGAAGACTGCAGTAGATGGTTCCAGAATGCTCATCGAATTCTAGTTCTTGATGGAATCCAGGTTATTTATTTAGACCCCGAACTTGGTTAGCTTAGAATCCTTTGGTTTTTCTTCCTACTCAGAGGAATCTACTATACTGCTAATTTCACGAATGAATGCTACTCGAGTATTAGAAAAATTAGAAATTCACAAATTGTGCTAAAGAATCTCATCGGAATGATTGACTTCATGACTACTGGTTGATGCAGGACCCTGGTAATCTTGGTACGTTACTTAGATCAGCAATGGCGTTTGGATGGGTAAGGAGATCGTTTTTATTTTGATTTTCGTACATATTATCCTTTATTTCTCACCTATTCTTTCATTGTTCAAAATTTCTAGTACTGTAAGTTCTTTGGTTCGTCCACATTATCATTGTGGTTACTGCTCTATCAAACATCTTTTGTCTGCAGACGAAGAGCTTTAATTCATGATACTGAATCTGCTTTATTCGTTGGGGGATTCCATTCCAATCATATGAACACGTAAATTGTTTTGTGCAATGGAAGATTATCTTGTCAAAGTACAAAGTATAAACTCATTCTTGGCCATATTTGATATTAGTACAGTCAGGCCTATTTATAACAACATTCACAGTATAACGCCCACGTTATCTTGAAACTGGTTTTTCATGTCATGTTAAATTATATGTTCTCTGTAGCAGCATTGTGCTATAGCATCCAAAAAATATCCCTATAAACGACGCTGTTATAGAGGGGTTTGGCTGTAATATGCTAAAACAAATCTTTTGGCAGGGTGGCGCCTTATTGCTTCCTGGCTGCTGTGATCCATTCAATGAGAAGGCACTTAGAGCTAGTCGAGGAGCTTCCTTTCAACTCCCGTTAGTCTCTGGTGGTTGGCTCCACTTAGATGCTCTAAGAAACCATTACAACATGAAAATGCTGGCCGGCCATCCTGCAAACGATCAAAAGCCAAGGAGAATTTCTAGGCTCACCCGCGACTTCACAGATTTGTTATCAGATACACCTTTGTGTTTGGTTTTGGGCAGCGAAGGGGGCGGTCTTTCTGTGAAAGCTAAGGATGCAAGTGAGCTTGTGAGTATTCCGATGGCAGGAGAATTCGAGTCTCTCAATGTTTCGGTTGCTGGTGGAATATTCTTGTACATGTTACAACCTGAAGATCATAAAAATTTTAAGCTCACCTGAAGCAACAAAGCATTTTGAAGAAAGTGAAAAACACAAATATAGCTTTGTAAATGACTGTTTTCCGATTTACTTTACTGCGTGGATGTCAAAACAACCTCTTGCAGAAATACAGGGTAAGGTTGCATTACAGTAGACCCTTGTGGTCTGGTCCTTCCCCAAACCTCGCGCATAGCAGGATCTTAGTGCATTGAGCTGCCCTTCTTTTACTGCATGAACGAATATGGATAAATAAAGAAATGGAT
>NC_061122.1:4963184-5024046 GCF_002878395.1 Capsicum annuum
ATTTTTTATGCTATTTATTTGCCTTAATTAATTTGCCTATTTATTTATGAAGTGAATTGGTGTTTTTGTCAATGTAGTGCATGCAAGGGGACTAAAACTCAGATAGCAGGAAAGCTTGCAGAGAAAAATACAGCAAACTAATGAAAATTTAAATCTAAACTATTTCTGTTTGATTTTATTTGTCATATTTTAATTATCGAGAGTTAAATTTTATGAACTTTGATTAATATTTTAAGATGTATTTTTTTTTATCTTATTAATATGAGTAAGATTACAACTTATATATTTTTCGTATAATTTTATATATTCAGTTTATGCTCCACGTTGAAATTATTGAGGCCATCGACGAATTTATTCACTTGCTTTAAGTAATTGTATAATTTCATTCAAAATGCATGATGATAAGCCGCTAATGCTAATAAGTTTATGATATGTTTAAAGCGCGATAGATCATACAATTCAAAGAATAAAAATGAATATCATATGCAATATCAAAAATATTTATTTGACTTTTTATATGTTTACTTCTTTATATTTAAATTATTTTAGTAAAAATTATTATTCCATCACTAACCTAATGTAATAATCAAGACGCCTGAATCTTATATTTATTTCTACGTCTCATGGTATTCCAACGTGCTCTTAGGTTCATTTGGTATGAGGGATAAAGGATAACTTATTTGAGAATCAAATTTAGGATGAATTTATCATATTTTAGTTGAAATAAAATTGCGGAAAAATTTATTTCGAAATTATTAATCTTGGATTATAGTGTTAATTTTATCTCACATTAGTGAGTCGTTTAGTTGGGAATAAGTTATTACAGAATAATTAATTTCGGAAGTAGCTATTTCGGAGCTAATTATCTCACCTGTATATGAAATAACTTATCTCATTATTATGGTAAATAATCTCCGACTAACCAATACCTCCAATCAAATATAGAATAAAATAATCTTGCATTTTATCTCAAAACTATTATCCCTTGTACCTCACACCGACCCCTACGAATGGAATAAAAATTAAAAAATAACTAATTATGAAATAAATTATCACGGAATAACTTGTTTCCCAACCAAACGAGCCTTAATTTAACAATTTCTAAATCCCATTTTCAGAAATATTTTAAAGGAAATTTTACATATATACCGATATGTTTACTCTTAATTACCGAAAATCCCAATATTTTTCAAAATCTCCAAAAATCTCAACATTTGACGTCTGATGATACAAGTTAATCACATTAAATACATACTGCTATACATGTATCTAATGTGATTAACTTGTATCATACATTAGATACATGTCGGGTTATATTAGATACATGTCGGGTTAACTTGTATCTCAGAAATAATCCCAAATATGAAATGTTGAGATTTATGTAATTTTTCAGAAGTGGGGGATTCTTAGAAATTTTGAAAGTTACGATGTTTATTTATGTAATTTTTTGAATTTTTAAAGTAGAAATGTTTATGAGTGTCTATATATTTGGCCTTCAAATCCAGTTAGAAAAAGCCCAAATCCACACTTTCCGAGCCCAAACTCCTTCCCTTTGACCCGAAATCTCCCACCGGAATCCGCCAATCGCCGTCGGCAATGTGGTCGGCGAAACCACCACAACCACCGTCTTCCACTTATTGTAGTCTCCAAAGCTCCCTATTATCCCTCGCCATCTTAACTCTACTCTCCTTCACATATCTCTCCCTCAAATCCTTCCACTCTTCTAATTCTCCTCCTCCTTTAACTCCTTCTCTAGTCATACAATCATCTCAGGTAAATTTTCCTAATTTTTTCCTTTTTTTTCTGATTTTTTTGTGAATTTTCTTGTGATTTAACTTGTATAGTCATCTCAGGTACACACTAAAATTTTTTCCTAATTTTTCTAATTTTTTTTTGGATCTTTTTGTATGATTTAAGGTAGTGAGAGAGGTAGCGGTGCAGCAACACGCTAATTTTTTTTTTAAAAATCATTTTTTTTTCAATTTTGTTCATTTTTTTTTGTGATTTAAGGTAGTGAGACAGGTGGCGGAGCAGCAGCGTGAGCAGGAGGAGGAGGAGGAGGTGATAACGGATGTGTATAATTCACCAGGAGTGTTTAAGTTGAATTATGAAGAAATGGAGAGGAAATTTAAGGTGTATATATATAAAGATGGAGATCCGAAGACATTTTATCAAACGCCAAGGAAGTTGACAGGGAAATATTCTAGTGAAGGGTATTTCTTCCAGAATATTCGAGAGAGTAAGTTTGTTACGGATGATCCGGATCAGGCTCACTTGTTCTTCATTCCGATCTCTTGTCATAAGATGAGAGGAAAGGTATTAATTATGTTCTCGAGTAATGGAAAGCTAATGTTGTGTGCAAAATAGGGAGATATCGGAAGTACATTTACAATACTTAGTTCAGTTTAATTCCTGATTTACCTAGTATGCTGAGAAGTTGAATCTTTTTGTGATCCTTTTGATTGGTGCTAAAATCTCGAAGTTTATTGAAATGACTTCTTGGTTTAACTAGGTAGAAACACATTTGCTTTTTTCTTAGCAGAGGAAAGTAAGTGTCCGATAACAAGGAATGAAAGACATGATGGTTCATTATTGTCTAATTTAGTTAAGATTTCTAAGTTTATTGATATGAGTTGATTGGTTTAACAAGGTTGAAAGGAATTTGCTTTAGCTGAGGAAAGTAAGTGTCCGATAACAAGGGTGTGAAAGAGATTCTGGTTGATTTTTGTCTAATCTCGATTAGCTTAAGAAAGTTGAAAGGCATTTGCTTTATTCTTAGTTGAGGAAGGTAAGTGTCTGATAAAAAGGAGCGAAAGAGATGATGGTTAATTTTGTCTAATTTAGTTGAAATGTCTAAGTTCATTCATATGACTCAGATTTGTTTAACTAGGTTGAAATGCACTTGCTCTTTTATTAGCTGGGGAAGGTAAGTGTTGGATAAGGAGTGAAACAGATGATGGTTAATTTTAGTCTAATTTTGTTAAATCTCTAAGTTCGTTCATATGACTCAATTGGTTTAACAAGGTTGAAAGGCATTTGCTTTTTTCTTAGCCGAGGAAGGTAAATGCCCAATAACAAGGAGTGAAGGAGATGATGGTTAGTTTTTGTCTAATTTAATTAAAATCTCTAAGTTCATTCATATGAGTTGATTGGTTTAACAAGGTTGAAAGGCTTTGCTTTCCTCTTAGCTGAGGAAGGTAAGTGTCCGATAACAATGAGGGGGAGACATGATGCTTAATTTTTGTCTTATTTAGTTAGATCTTACTCTAGAGAGGAGGGTGCAGGAATGAGAAGTATAGTTACTCAGTGTTTACTCATTACTGTTGGCTCTAGTATAAATAATCTTCCTAGGAATTCTGATTCCTGCATCTATTAATACTGGTTTGTTAGCTGAATGTGTTAGTTTTTCCAATCCAAGTTAGTGGCAGCAGAGTTATCTTAAAAGAATTATGGTCGGGTCCTTCCCCGGACCCTGCGCATATGGGGAGCTTAGTGCACCAGGCTGCGCTTATTTTCATATTAATTTATTAGCTGGAAATGCAACAACCAATGCTGAGAACGGGGATTTTTAATTTTATAGGGGATCTGGGAATTGTGGTGTGCATAGGAGGAAGGCCACTTCTTTGTCCTTTGCACTTATTGTGGAAAGAACTTTTCGCTTTCGGCCTTTTCTACCGTTGCTGTATTCATGTAAAGTGTGCTGTTTGTTGTACTTTAGCAGTATATTAGCTCTTGTTTTACAAAAGATTTATCATTCTGCGCCAACATTGAAAAGTTTCGTACTTCTGAGAAGACATTCATTTTGCTCATAATCTTAGTGTATATTCTGATCCTAGCCTTTTGAACATAAAAGTTTTTAACACCTATACTTTTTACTATGGGTTTGTGTGGTATCTCGTGCCTTGAGCCGGGGGTCTATCGGAAACAGCCTTTCTACTTCACCAGAGGTAGAGGTATGGTCTGCGTACATCTTACCCCCCCCCCAGACCCCACTAGGTGGGAATACACTGGGTTTGTTGTTGTTGTTGTTGTATAAAGGTAATGTTGAAACACCTATACTTTAAGTTGGGGGTATCCGATACTACCTAATTTTTTGTACTCATGTATTATATAAGAATTCTTTGTTGGAATGCAGGGAACATCATATGAGAACATGACCATAATTGTCCAGAACTATGTTGATAGTTTGATAGCAAAATATCCATACTGGAATAGAACCATGGGTGCAGATCACTTCTTTGTTACCTGTCATGATGTTGGTGTCAGGGCAACTGAAGGGCATCCCTTTCTTGTAAAAAATGCAATCCGTGTTGTGTGCTCCCCTAGCTATGATGTTGGATATATTCCACATAAGGATGTTGCTCTTCCACAAGTTCTGCAGCCATTTGCCCTTCCAGCTGGAGGAAATGACATTGAGAATAGGTAATCCTGTTGGGTAATGAATGTGCCAACAGATCAGATCATTCTCTTCTACTTTTCTTATTCTTTAATCCTTCTTTTTTCTCTGTTTACACATCCAACATGGTAATCTCTATATGAGTAGTAGAATCCAACATTTCTCTATAGGAACCAAAATATCTGCACCATCGTAGTGATAGTTTATATGGTAGAGACTGCAGTTCTATAGCATTTACACACTCTTCCTCTCAAGCTGAGGACAATAGTTTTTTTCCCCTAACATTTGAATTATGCCATTAAATATGGAAAAATTGGAAGATGAAAAAATGGCTAGGATATGCCCTTTTCTCCAAGATAATACTTTTCCTTTTACTTGTCCTAATGCAATGTTTAAAAAGGAAATTTTTCTCTTTACCTTTTAATATGTAATCTCACCATTATAATCCACATATTCAGCCCCTCCCTAAGTGTAATTCTACATATTTGGGACGTTCAGAATAACTGGCGTTTTCGGCCTTTTACTGGAACTCATACTTTTCTTTGAATGCTTTTATTCAGGCAATGATATCTCTGTTACAAATATTTGTTGCAATAATTTTCAACTACATCTTTTTTGTACCTTTAGTTGATAATTATGCTTCTCAGTTGCATTTAGCATGGCCTTGGCTTCTCGTCATGTATTCCTTCCTGTTTTATCTTCTATGCCGATCTCCTTTTTTTGGGCACATGTACTTTATAATTTAGTGGCGCCTTTTTTTATGGAAAGGTAGAAATTTTATCAAACAGTGCTGAGAAGATATTGAGGATCAACAACAGAATATAGAGTATCTTCTGTAAATTAATGGACTATAGAAGATTTAACAGTGATTACAAGTGGGAAACAGCACCCTTCTTACTCCACACACAGAGACTTTTTAAGCAACTTTTCATGGCCATTTTTCTTAGATTACACTGAATGTCATACAATAGTAAGATTGATCAGGTAGTTCCATCTTACTCTTGGAGTCCCAATACAATTATCCTTTTAACTGAGTCAAGTCCCTCTGTAATCAGTTAAACGAGAGACCCAAAAAAAAGATGTGGATAACCTATATATTATCAAGCTTTTACTGATAAATTTCAGATATTTGAGGTTGTACAGATCCACGGACCTCCCATCAAAAGATAGGAGCTGTCCTTTCCATGAAGTACTGTAAATACATTGAAGGACAAACATCAATCCAATATACTGTGAGAGAATGTTTCAAAATGTTTTAACTTAAACAGGGTTGAGTTGTAATCTTATTCTAGCTTATTGGTTTTCTGCCCTCAAAAACTCATTCTGTAAAGTTAATGATTAATATCTAAAAGTATGCAGTCGATCCAACTTTCATTGGAGGTGGAGACTTTAGAAGGAACTAATTCATTCTTTGCCCTCCCTAATCATGAGTCTTTCTCATGAACTATTTTCTTTATAAATGAATCTTGTAGTGGAGTAAAAATTCCTAGTCTAGTTTTCATTTATGAATTGTCACCTATTACTATAAATTTGCATAGCCTATCAATATATATATGCGTAGATGATTAGATGTTTATCATAGTGAAGATAGCATGTCACTAACAGTAATCCTAATATGTACAGGACAACTTTGGGTTTCTGGGCAGGTCATAGAAACTCTAAAATCAGAGTTATCCTGGCACGCCAATGGGAAAATGACACCGAACTAGATATTTCCAACAACAGGATAAACAGAGCTACAGGACCTCTTGTTTATCAGAAGAGATTTTACAGGACAAAGTTCTGCATATGTCCAGGTGGTTCCCAGGTTAACAGTGCTCGTATAACAGACTCAATACATTATGGATGTGTTCCTGGTAAGGATTTTGGCTTTTTAGGAGCATTGAGACTCTTTCTGTTTTGTTGTCTTATCTTCATTAAGCACCTCACGATACACACCAAGTTGAGCAATGATAGAATTTATTCTTAGAATGACTACCTTTTCCTAGCTTCTCAATTCTTGTGGTATTATAACTGAAATCATGATAAGCTTTAAGATAGGATAAGGAAAGAACTGTAAGATAGTGTGAAACCAAGTCTTCAGTTGTCATTCACAAATTCAGTTTTGCGTGGAAGAAAGTCTTATGCACATCCTTCTTTCTTCTACTTGTTAACTCACTGTTTTTTGTGTCACTTTAGCTTTTAAGGAACTCTAACGTAGTTGAGTAGAACTGTTATGTGTCAAAAATTGAATGACAAAAAGAAAAATATCTGTTGCTCGATTGAAGTGGATTGAGAACCTGAGGTCTCAGGTACAATCCCTAGCAAAGACAAAAAAACACTAGCTGATTCATCCCATCTGAGGGCCTTGGTGGACAAAGTTACCTGATATATGTTGTTGGTGGGAGGTGGCAGGTATTTGTGGATTTAGTCGAGGTGCGAAAGCAAGCCTGCCTCGACTAAATCAAGCCCGGACATCATGGTTATCCAAAAAAGGGAGAGAGAGAGAGAGAGAGAGAGAGAGAAAGAGAGACAGAGAGAATTATGTATTGAAAAGAAAGACGGGTGAGGCTCAATGTTAATATATATATTTTACTTATTTTTACAAAGAAACAAAACTTGCAATTGCAATGAAGATCACTTTAATTGTTCAGTCACATGTTTTTTTAGTTTTCGTTCTCTCTGTTTGAGAGAATAATCTTCTAATCTCATCAGTTAAGATTTATAAAGAATCATTATAGCTGAGGCGAAAGAGATCATTTGGGGAGGGGAGGGGGGTGTAGAGAGAAAGAGAGAGAAGACTGAAGTAGTGTCCAAGTTAGTAAACAACAAGTTGGCGTAAATGAGTTCATGGTGAAACGCTCTTCAACAGACTTGTTCATCTTTTTCTGAAATTACTTGATAGTTCTAACTTTCACCATGCTTGCTTCCTCAAACCCCACTACTGTTTGTGTCATCTTTGCAGTGATACTTTCTGATTACTATGATTTGCCATTCAATGACATTGTCGATTGGCATAAATTTGCGGTTGTACTGAGGGAGAAGGATGTATACGAGCTAAAGCAAATTCTCAAGAACATCACACAAGACAAATTTGTCACCTTGCATAACAATTTAGTAAAGGTAAGTTGGAATACCCCGAGTGTAGTTATGCCCGAAATGGAAAAAACTTTCTCAGGTCATTTATGTAGAATAATTTACTAGTGAACGTGAAAGACACAAATTGCATCGCTAACACGAGAAGAGTCAATATCAATAACTTTCTAATGATTAATGTTCTCTTGATCTTCTCTTTACCAGGTTCAAAAGCACTTCCAGTGGAATTCACCTCCTATAAGACATGATGCTTTTCATATGGTAATGTATGAACTCTGGCTGCGCCATCATGTTATCAAGTACTAAACCGGAAATTAGGAATACGATAAATCAAGTATAGGAAGAGCTTAAAGTTGTAAATAACAGTTTAAACAGTTTGTCATCTTTCTTTCTCCGTGTTTCTGGGCTCTGGAGAGAGAGGTCTTAACGGAGGCAAAAGTGCGGAGGCTGAGATCATGAGAGAGTTGTTTCTTGTGTAATTTATCCCATCCTTTTTGTACCGATCGAGGAACATTTTTTAGCTCTTGTTCTCAAGAGGGTGAAAGATTGATTGTTGTTTGTGCAACTGCAGGTTGATTCATGTAATTTTTTCATTTATTCTAAGCTTCCCATCGAAGAACTACCTATCACCTTCTGTAGATGCAATTAGATTTAATCTGAAATGACTTGGTGTTTCCTGTTTTATTGGTTTTTCTTTTTGTGTGGGACCTAAGTTCTTTAAAAATGGAAGTTTCAAACTTGCGGAATATTGTAATACGAAAACCTAATTTATGTCCCGCGAGAAAGTTGGTTATTATGAGGGACAAAAATTTAAAAACAGCAGCAAAAGTGTAAATGGCCCTTACAATGTGTAGCAAGCAGATAATTTGGACTCAAAGCTGATTTTCTTTTTGCATTATTCAGCTTCCTTAAGAAAAGCATTTCACAATATGAAACCAGAAAACATGATTATAAATATTATTAAATTTTGAAAAAGACCTACAAATATAAATGTAGAAAATGAATTTATTAAATTTGGCAAAAGTTCTACACTCATGCAAGTACTCCCAACTGATTATTTGGCCCAATAATTAATTCAATGCCAATCCACATGACTACATGGAGTTACTATTCTTTTCTCCATTATTTTCGATTTAGCTTTTTCATTACTGTATTTTCTTTTATATTGACTTTTGTCTTTTGATATGTTTACTTAAGTTGAAGGTCTATCTAAAATAATCCTTCTACCTTCACCCAGTAAGAATAAGACCACATACACACTATCCTCTCCAGATCCTACTTGTGAAAGATAACTTAAATAGGTGTTCGTATGCTCTTCTTGAATAAGTAATTCCAAAAGATTATGTTCGGTGGGCTGACAAGTATTCCTTAGACCTTAAACACAAAAGTATAGGGTTCGAGCTCCTGAAAATGAAATAGCACTAACTCGGATTAGCGGACTCTAGACTAAGTATCGGACACTGTTTGAGAAACCAAGAAAAGAAATTTAATCCACACACATGTGAATATTGTTTTTCTTGTTTTAATTGTTTTTTTTTTTTTTGGTATGTGCATGTAGTAGTCTATTTTCCCATGTTGTCTTTGCAACTAGGTGAATTGTTTCTTTTGATTTTTGATGTAATCCTCCCCCTAACTCCTACTATTCCAATTTATTATGTTTGAAAAAATAAGATATATGGTACTATAGTCAAGTCAAAAGGATGAGACATATTGGACCAAAACAATGGCCAATATTTCTCATAGAAAACTACTTACTATTAATTGGCTAAGATATTGATAATGTAGTTTTAACTAATAAGTCATGCATAAACCAACAAAATATCATAAAATGAGAATCAATGAAGGAATCCTATTTGAGTAAGCAATCATTTTTTTTCCATATTGAAAGTTATAAAGGATAAGAAATGAATCTTTGATCTAACTCAATATTAAAAATTAACTACACACGAGCTGAGTGATATTTGACTCAATATATATGACTACCACAATTCAATAGGTAAAACTTACTACCTTCAGTTATTAGGTCTAGTTGCAGAGCCATCCTTGTCCAACGGATATCAATATATATATATATATATAGGATATGTATCAATATATATACACGATACGTGTAGAAACAAATTGTTACATATATAAAAATTAAAATTTGCTAATTTTAAATTCTGAATTCGCTTGCGATACTGGGGAGCAATAGGTCACAAGGTCAAGATTATGTCATGTATTCATACATACTTACCAATCCAAAATTGAATGAAAAAGTGGAATATTGTATTCATTTTTCTCATGGAATTGAGTCATGCAATATAATATGAAATTTTATAAATAGCCAAAAGGTTCTTATCCACAAACCATGGACAAAAATAGAAGGAAAATATTTTTAAAAAAGGAAATGAAAATATTTTTTTCATTTTAATAATGCAAAAAGTGACAAATAAAGATGAGTTCAAAGACTTGAAGTATCTAGATATAACTTGCCGGCTAATTGATGCTTTCAATTAGAGAAGTGAACAATGACAAATTAAATTCAACTATACTATAAAATATTTCATATATTATTATAAAGGGATTCGTCGTTGCTATTCTTCAAATACGAATAAGATAAATCTCTCTTTAATAAAATAAAATATAAACTATATTAGACAAATCCATATAATGAACTCGACTAAAAACTTTTAAAGGGTAAAGCAAATGAATATGCTCTATTATATTCCATTAATATTTTAAATGGATTATAGTATTATACGATACTTCTATTATTAATATTGTTTAAATTCGTTTATGCAAGGGCATATGTATATTCTTAAAAAAAAAAAAGGACAACCATGTTAGCCAAAGAGAACTACTTGATTATTGAGATTTCATAGGTTGTAGAATGGATACTACCAATAGGTAAATAATAGAATTGTTTCTTATATCAACATGTTTTGTGATGAAATGATTGGAATCTCTTCGCTCATAATCAGATGTCTTAAATTCGAGTATTAGGTACCAGGGGCGGCTCAATATATTGTGTGGCCTAAACCGAAACTTCAAAATGAGGCCTTAAAATAGATTTTTGTATATTTTTTATATTTGAAGTTTATTTCTATAATATTCTGAGATGCAAAATTATGAATAAATTTGTTTTACAATCATTTCTCTCAATAATTTTCACTTTAATTAATTGTATACTTAAATCATTTCATTTTTATTGAGATGATGTTGATCTTAAGTATGATTTTAATAATTTTAATTTAAAAAAATTCTTTCAACTGAGACAATTATTATAGGGATTCTATATGCAGTATAAATATTTAAAAAATAAAATAAAATTATTTTATTGAAATATTTCTTACCATTCTACTCCCTTCATCCCACTATAACTATTATTTTAATTCATTTCACGTCCATTACATAAAATAACAAATATAAGGTATCGTTATTAAGTTGCCCTATTTATTAGATTTTGTTTAGAATTGAGAAGTACTAAAAATAAATCTTCTTTGATGTTAAGGATAAAGTTGAAAATAATTGTCTACTTTAATCTTCCTAATATGATATTTTCTTTGAACTAAAATAACATTAAAATGAAATAATAATTTTTAATAAAAAAACACTCCTAATTATAAATTTATAATTGCTAAAGAAATGAGGCCCCAAAAATTGGGGGCCTAAAGCGGTAGCTTTAGTGGCTTTAGGCTAAAGCCGGGCCACTGTTAGTGTCACGATTCGAGCCAGGGCCTTGGCCGCGACGGGCATCCCGAACCTTCGAGGCCCGAGAGACCCCTGTAACTCCCCATCCCACTAGTGATATTGTCCGCTCTGGCCCAGGCCCGCATAGCTTTAAAATGCATCACTAGGGATAAGGTTTTCTTACTTATATACCCAGTATCCCTCTTGTGTTTTGTCGATGTGGGATTCCTTCCTAAGTTGGAGTGTTACATAGGGTCTCTCGGGCCTTGATGATTCGGGATGCCCGTCGTGGCCAGAGCCCCAGCTCGGGTCGTGAAAGTTAGGTACGTAAAAAATTCTGTTGGAAGGTCACCTTCAGAAATGGGTCTTGCAATGTGCGAACACGGATAAATCAGCTCCAATACGAAGTTGAGTTTTAATTAAGATTATACCAATCGCACATTACATCATGATATTATACCATGTAAGAGACATTGTGAGCCTTAAAACAGTACTAAAAATTGCACAAATGCACACAACTTATGTTTTTAATATTACAAAAAATCTAACTCCCTAAACATATTACAAAAATTCCAATATATACTCAGAATGCTATTTATATGTCGGCTATGTTATGTATATTATAGGGAGAGAGAGTAAAGTAATTAAAAAAAATAGGAGAGAGTGTAATTACTTCCAAAAGGGTTGGTATTTATGTTATTTATTTGTAAATAAAAATGTCTCTCTTTAATAGTTTAAGCATTTCGAGGAGGGAATTTACACATGAACACTTGAATGGAATGTAATTTTTTTTTTTTTTTACATTCAATTGTATTTGTATTAAATCCTAGGTTAAAAAAAAATGTTCCTCGTTAAAAAAATTGTGTTTAAAGATTGTATTAATCGCACATTTCATTATAATAACGTCACAAGTTAGTATTTCTAGTTCAAATCTCACTATTATCTATAAAAAGATAAAAATCCTCACAATATGGCTATAGTAAATAAAAATATTCTTGTGATTTCTAAGATTTTATATTCTTGTTAAATCACTTTTCTACTATATTTAACAACCAAAATTTAATAAATATTTGACAAAAATCAAAAGCACAAGCCTTTGACAAATAGTGAATCAAAATTATATTGTTCAAAAACACGTTTAAGAGCCCATCTTAAAACGTACCAAACAAAACAAATTATTATTATTATTTTTTTTTCATTTTCACCAATTATGTCTATCAAGAATTATACATATTAGATTGATAAAAGTTAAGTTGTACATATTGTGGACCTAAAATAAATAAATGAATTGAAATGTCACCCTTTCTCGTGGTCCCTTATGTTTTGGAGCAACTTAAAATATGATCTTTAATATATTTGTGAGTTGTTTTGATCTGTTAAATTTAATTAAAATAAATATTTTTTAGTTGTTATTAAATATTTAACAACATATGCTTAATGCTAGGTTAATGGGGGCATTTTGTGATCTTCCGCTTCAGTCTGTGTTTTTTGGATAGTCGGAATTCGATGTCGATTTCTGATTTAAATGTCAGCTTCAGATTTTGTGGTTGGTGATCACTCGGTTTTTCAAATCCACATTACAGCTCAATTAAATTCAAATCAACGTATTGCAGGATGCGTTTTGGAAGCTGATGCTCAGCGAAATTTTTTTCTATTGCGAGAAACTCTATACATGTGATTAAAAGTGAAGGAATAACCACAATCTCAACTACATATTGGACTTATAATGCACTCACATTGGAGTAAGCAAAGATTTTTACAACTTTGATTACTTTTAATGGTGTAGTTTTCGAAGTGTATTTTTGGTTATTAATTACTATTTCATTTTGTCTATTTTTAATGTCGATTTGATAAATTGTAAATCATTACTTATATTTGGTTATTATTTATTTTTAAGTATTATATTTATATAAAATTAAAATATATATTTAAATAATTCTCATTCATAATTTGTAAGATATTGCAATAACGACAACTCACTACACTTTAGATTTGGTAAACATAAACACTTATAGAAATCATGCATATAGTTCACATATGTCGAACCAATAAGTGTTATACAATTCATTCGCCTCTATATTATGCCGATTTGATAAATCGTGAATTATTACTTATATTTGTTACTAAAATGATCTCTAACTAATTATTTTTTAAATTATTATGCTTAAATAAAATTAACGTATATATTTAAATAATTTTCAAGCATAATTTATAAAATATTACAATGACAACAACTCTTCATACTTTACATCTGTTAATCCAATAAGTCGAACCATTAATCCAATAATCAAATTATCATTAAAGATTATTGGTTTCGATTTGATTTTGAACAGTCGTAGCTAGAGTCAAGGATGTTATGTTCAAACTTAATAAATACGAATTAAAGTACTGGTTGTTTATTACTGTCACAAATAAAATTCTTACTATGAAAAAATAAACACTGACTAAGATTACACTGAAATATTGATATCTCTACCTAATTATTTTTTTCTTAACCTGAAAAGGTGTAAAATCATACTAATTAAAATTAAAGATTTCGAGCTAATATATTTTCCAGAAATACACATATTAAATGTGAATAATATTTAAACAAATATATTTACCTAAGAAAAGGGACTATTGAAAACGTATTTGCCCAATTAACAATGAATATAAATCATGAAACAAACACTTTTCCATAGTTGAATTAATCATAATTAATCTCATTAACATAATCAATGCATTGGAAATAGGATAAAAAATATATTCAACTTTCAAGATAAAAGGATAAAAATGTCCAAAATAAAACTAATTTATAGTGTGAACACGTGTATTTTCTATTGTGGTCAAATTTGGACCAAAATTTTGTGACCAAAAAAATTTTTCCGCTATTTAATACAATATTTTGTTTTTGTTGTTTCACAATTTTCATCAAATCTAACTATCAAAGTTTGTTAAATATTTGACGAAGAGCAAAAAAAGTACATTTTTGACAAAATTAATGGATCATTATTATTTCAAAAACATATTTAATTAACAAGCCACCAAACATGACAATTCATTTTTTGTCTTCTCTTAGATACTAAAAACATACACGTGAATTATGTACTTATTTGTTTGTGTGGACCTAAAATAAGTAGCAAATTGATGTACATATGTCACTCTCTTAATAACAATCTACATTTTAGTCCACACATATTAACCCAAAATGTTTTTCACGTTTATACAATTATTGTCTTCAATTATATATTTTTAGGAAAAAAACAAAAAAAAACAACAGCCAAAATGACCTAAAAAGAAAAAAAAAAAACATATGGCTCAAACAGACCTGTGAATTCACTACATGGATGGAACATTACAACAAACAAAACAGGAAATTTTTTTACGGTTCAAAATGAAAAACATTGTATTTGTTTTGGACCATGTAAGTATTGAATTTTAAATTTGAGTTATGATGATTAACATATATATTATACAAGAATTAGGTTTTTTTTTAGTAGGTTTTGGTAGGAAAATGGTAATGTTTATGATCGATAAATATAATTACGTGTTTTGAAAATATTGGTCGATAAATATAATTACGTGTTTTGAAAATATTGGTGTTTTGAAGCCTGTTACATTTTTGATCGATAAATATAATTACATTTTTGAAAGTATTGGTGTTTTGAAGCCTGTTGAATCTGATGCAGAATAGGTATAGTATATAAGAAATGCATAAAAATTGGTATAAGATGGAAAAAAGCATCCGTGAAATAAAAAAGATAGCTGGGTGCTTTTGATTTTCATGCGGAACCTTAAAGTTTCGGTGTCAATGTACGGGTTTGAACTTCCTGAGCAGAGGCGGAGCCATCCTAGTAACAGGGGTTCATCTGAACTCCCTTTGATGAAAAACTATACTATTGATGCATACATAATTAAAATGATTTTTATTTATATATTGTAGATGTTGAATAATCCCCTTCGGTGGGTTTTTCTTCAGATTTTGAACCCCCTCAGTAAAAATTTCGACTTTGTCTCTGTAATTTTAAACACCCACGACTTCAAAATTCTGAGTCCGCCGCTATTTTCACAGACAATTGCAAAGTGGTGGTTGTGAAGAAGATTCCAAGTGTAGGAAGGAACCTTTGAGACTAGCAAGAATTTCAAAATGGAAACATTATTGTTTTTGCCTAGAAAGGAAAGTACTTTAAAATTAGGAGAAAATATGTGAAGATCGAAACAAATAAAATAACCAAGACCAATTCACATCGATTGAGATTTCGGATCAGGACAGAAAGATAGTAGGAATGAGTGCGTCGCATCCTGCTGCTCGCTCATGGTATTTCACGATCAATGAAAATGAACGGAGAAATGGTGGAACACGCAGAACCACATATTAGATTTACTCCAGTGCACCACAGTGCATTATATACCCACCACTAATATATCGCAGGATTCATCATAGCAGGAGCTTATGCTCATGGAGCTATATTTTTCATAAGAGATTACAATCCAGAGCAAAATGAAGAGAATGTGTTGGCATGAAGTACTAATAGGTAGGAGGACTTTGTTATCCGTGTTAGTAGCTATAGTATACTAGTTTTATTTCAGATTATTATATTGTTTGTTGTATTACTTGGTGAGTCTTGTTTATAATATTTTTGGATGTGGTAATTTCTATCACATCTTGTCCTTTTATAATTACTATTCCTTTTCTAGATCATTTTATCTTGAGTCGTGGTCTATTGGAAACAATATTTCTATCTCACGTATGAGGTAGTGATATATGTTGAGATTTACCTTCCTTCTATTTTATGATTTTCATTAATGGTAGAATTTTTTTATTTTTTATTTTTAGTTTAAGAATATTTTACAGTATTTACTTCCTTTTAAGTTTAGGGTTTATTAATTGCAGAATATTTAGTCTAATAGATATAAGAAAAATATCATATTTTCCTTATTTATTTTATTTAGTTTCTTATAAATCGAAATGCACTCTTCTATTTGAATCAATGAAAAGAATCAATATCAAGAGTTATCATTCAGTTTCTGTTTAATTTTTTTTCTTATCTTTTTTATTCCGTAATAATATAGACTGCGTACAGTTATTTCATCCAAACCCCATCTGATGAAAATATACTAAAAATGTTATTGTTATTATTGTGAAGCTATTGTAAGATAAAATTTATTGTGTTAGATTATAATCATTATATTTCACACTTTACTTAAAATTTATTGTGTTAGATTATAATCATTATATTTCACACTTTACTTTGTTGGGTACCTAAAGAACTTACAATAAAATTTATTGTGTTAGATTATAATCATTATACTTCACAGTTTACTTAAAATTTATTTTGTTAGATTATAATCATTATATTTCACACTTTACTTTGTTGGGTACCTAAAGAACCTAATTAACCACCAGGGTTGGTGTGGTGGTTCAGCACCTCACCTCTTAAGCAAGAAGTCGGAGGTTTGATCCCCATCTTTGGTGAATGGAAAAAAATCTGTGGCCAGTTTCCTACCGCTTAATGCGCTGACAATAGAAACGGAGAATTAGTCTCACGGCTGCCGGCTGTGGGGATACCTTGGGCAATCAAAAACAAAAAACTAAAGAACCTAATTATTCAAGGTGGCAGATAAAATATTACACGTTAATAGTATCTTTAGTAGGGGTGGGCATTCGGTATTCGGTTTGGTAGTTTCATAATTCAGGTTCGGTAACTCGATAATCGATAATTGAAAATAGATACCAAATACCATACCATTAAACTTCGATTCAGTAATTCAGTAATCGGTAAATTAAATTTTGGTTCGGTACGGAATTCGGTATTACCATATTAAAGTTGGACATGCTTGTAGTGATCCTATTTGTTGATAATGGTGGTGATTTCCAACCAATATTTTGACACCTCTAAATACACAGTTTTACACCAGAAAAATTTAATTTTTTTGGGTCTTGTTACATGTTGATACGTGTGACTCAATTAATGAAACATCTTAAAACCTATGTTATTGTAGTTTGATCTAGCTCCAAGAAGGGGAGAACTGGATGCAGCACGAACTGGATGTAAATGTGATGTAAAGTCATAATATTACTTTTTATTAATGTGATGGAGAGTAATATATGTTATGTTGTCTGTCAAATGTTGAGTTTTGCTTCTATCCGCTGTTGACATGTAAACACAAGGATTAAGAAAGTTTGATCAAGTTTCCTTGCTTAAATCCATATTCCGACCTACGTTAGGAACATTAGAGTTGGGCAAGTACAGCCAACAATGGTGTTATGTATCATATCATGAAGACTTCTTTTTTGTTGTTCCCTTCCAATCCCCGATTTTCAGTCTTAGCGTGATATTTTCTTCAAAAGTTATCATATATTGGTTGCAAGGAAGTCTGCTATGTAAAGTTAATAGTTTACTTTATGACTATGTTTAACAATTCAAAGTTTGCTTGAGCAATATTCACACAAGTATGTGATCTTTGGAGTGTGGACTAGGTATGTGGCCTATGGGTCACGTAACTATAATTGGAATTTCGGGAAATACCAAATACCAAACGGTAGTAATATTTTTTACCAATTCCGAACTCAAATACCGTAATTTTAAAATTTTACTCCCAAATACCATCCCAAATACCAAATTACCGAATACCAATTACCAAATTTTTCGGTTCGGTTCAATAATTTGATTTTTGGTATTTTATGCCCACCCCTAATCTTTAGTCTGTGTTATCTCAATATTTTCTCCACAAATATTTAAAAATTTAGAAAAAGCAGATATTTTATATTTATTGTTAATAAGTAAAATAGTTATCTGAAAAAATTATACACATGCAATTAAAAAACACGTTTGAAAATCGTACTTTTTTGCTCTGAAAGTAATATGTAATTATTTTAATTATTTTTTGCTGGTTTATGTAGATATTATTTTCTTGTGGACCAAAAATAATAAAATAACTACAAATGTGTATACACCGGATGTCATCGAACCGAATAATAAAATAAATTGCTAGATAATGAAAGTTAATATTTATACACATTTAATATATACATACTCCATCCGTCTCGAAATAGTTTATAAGTTTAGATTTTTGCACAACTCTTAGGCAAAAATTAATTAATAGTGTGATTTGACTAATATAGTTCTTATTAATTCATTAATTTTTATCTATATATGTATTAGTTTTATAAGGCTCGTGCTAAGTTCGGACCCAAACGCAAATAATTTAATATTTTATATAACAATATAATTAAATATATAAAATAATTACAACTTGCAAAGATCATAAATTGAAAAATATTAATATTTTTATGAGTTTATGAACATATATTTTGTACCTATAAATAGAAATATATTTCTTCAAATATTTATCAAGTCTCAATTTTAGTCATAATTCCACGTGGCGTGTAAAGATCATAAATTAAAAAATATTAATATTTTTATGAGTTTATGAACATATATTTCGTACCTATAAATAGAAATATATTTCTTCAAATATTTATTAAGTCTCAATTTTAGTTACAATTCCACGTGGCGAGAATTTAAGTTAATTAATGTGATAATTTAAGCTTAATTTTACTTTAAATTAAGGAAAAAAATCTGAATTCATCACAATGAACCTGGAGAATCTATTAGTTCTTTGTATTTAGTTTATGCCTAAGAATATTAATTCTATATTAATCTAAAAAGATATTTTAAAAATAATCTGATCTTAATTGATACCACTACCTTTATTTTTAACTTTATCTATAATTTCAACTTTCAATATTTCAAATATTTTATTGATAATTCCAAAAGCAAGATAAAATTGTCCATAAAAAGAATTTTATTCAATTCATAAAAAGTAATTAGGAAACATTAAGAACCATACTTAGTTCATCAAAAATAAATATAGTCTTATACAATTAGTTAAAAGATTTATTGATTAGTTAAACAACAGCGGAATCTAAATGATTCAGTCGATTATCAGCCTAAACTCTCACCTTATTGGTGAAGGTTTCATTTCCCACTTTGTAATTTCCTCCATATTTTCTATTTATTTATTTTTAAAATATATTAGTTAAAGAACTAAAAATTCAAGAAAAAACTAAATACTGATTTCTCATATTTAAAGTCCCATTTGCGAAACAAAGAAATAAAGTAGTTTTATCTTTATTAGTTACATGCCATAATTTCAGTACATTAACAAATTAATTGAAATTACTAAAATAGCCTTACGAGGACTACAAAAATTAATTATTCACTCTTATATATAATAAATAAATGAAAACTATGCCTCTTAATTTTAATTTAGAATAATTAATGTTAATGATAAACTTGAAAAAGAATAATCAATATTTTCTTGATCTTTTAAACTGACACTATTTTAAAACAAATATTTTTAGCATATATATTACTACTATTTTGAGACAGAAAAAATATGTTGGGTGAGAGTAAAACTATTTGACTCTGCTGAATCTATAACTAGTGAGCCAAATACATCTTAATTATCTTCTTATTCAAATAAAAAAGTGTTAGAGTGGGTAAAAGTTCCACATTGGTTAGAAAATGGACTGGTAGTTTGCTTATATGGAGTTGACAGTTGAGTAATCCTCACTTTTCGAGCTAGCTTTTGAGGTTGAGTTAGGCCCAAGGTCCATTTCTTGACATGGTATCAGAGTCAGGTCCATTCCCGTTTTGGTATCCCGATTCACGCGCCAGTGCCAGTTGGGCCTGGGCATGAGGGGGGCTATTAGAGTGGGTAAAAGTTCCACATTGGTTGGAAAATGGACTAATAGTTTGCTTATATGGAGTTGAATAATCCTCACCTTTCAAGCTAGCTTTTGAGGTTGAGTTAGGCCCAAAGTCCATTTCTTGCCAAAAAGCTCAACTAATTAAGTGATGCCAACTAACCTCTCTAAATCATTCAAAAATGTGTAAGATTTAATTCACACGACAATAACAATAATAATATATCAAATATAATTTCATAAGTAGAATATGAAGAGGGTGGATACACTTCAGGATCCTTTGGTTGGAACCAAGTTATTTCAAAATTAATTATCTCAAAATTAGTTATGGTATAAAAATAATGATATAATCTTGGATGAAGTATTTCATGCATTTTATTTCAACCAAATATGAGATAAGCCCCTCCTAAAATTAATTTCGAAATTAATTATCCCTTATCTCTTGTACCAAACGAGCTTAGATTCTTGGCTCAAAAAATCTTTTTTCAGAATTAAAAAGAAAAAGGGAAATGAATTACTATAA
The DNA here is from genome assembly GCF_002878395.1 of Capsicum annuum. Lineage (NCBI taxonomy): Eukaryota > Viridiplantae > Streptophyta > Magnoliopsida > Solanales > Solanaceae > Capsicum > Capsicum annuum. Next base: position 4,983,543 of record NC_061122.1, read on the forward strand.
AAATCAGTCAACACAACATACTTTTTTAAGTAATAAAATAACAATATTCAATGTAAATCTATCAGTGAAATCTGAAAAGTGTAGGATACATGAGGTTTATATTTCTAATTCTGTGAGGTAAAAATTATTTTCGATAGATCTAACTATAAAAGATAGTAGTAATAAAATGCAAATGATTTATCCATTTTGAGGAAAAATTATAGTGAAGAAAATTCTAATTTGGTGGGGGTTCATTTTCTCTACTTTTGAAGATGGACAAGTGGAATTAACATTATATTTTGTATGCTTCTTTAATAAAAAATCATTGAAGAACAAAATCTTAATTTATTAAATGCTTGTTAGATTTAATTTTTCATGGACAACTATAAGATTTCGAAATTTAACTTGAATAATCGAGATCTAATTTGTGTAAGGTTTTCACTAAAGGGATGCTCATTAATGAAAATAAATTCAAACTCGAAATATATGATTATGAAAGAAGAGATCTCATTATCACATTGCATCCTCGTTATTTTCTATAGGAAATATACTTTTTCAATAAATTTGGTTAGTCTACCCCCTATAATTTCCCCTAGTCTATTTATTGTAGCTAATTTTATAATTAATTAACTAGATTAGTCTAGATCATCTTTATGTAGGATTTACCAAAGCGAAGTACCAAGATTTTTTTTTATATAAAAAAAATGGAGTAAGATTCGAGACTTCTGATTAGAATCTTATCATTCATTCCATCACATCTCTAAATGATTTTGTTAGCTTAGACTTTTGCACCCTAAAATAACGAATTTTCTCCAATAAGTTTGGTTTATTGTTCAATTTTCTTACTCTATTTTTTGTAGATTGCTTCGTAAATTTATCAACTTGACTAGTTGAGAATTGCTTTGTGTAAGTTAATTTCATTAAAGAGAAAAATGCTCACTAACGGTTTTTTTTCTAATTGAAAATAGATCCAAAATTAAGATATCTGATTTACAATTAAAATAAAATCATATTCATTCTACCACATTCTTAAATAATGATTTTATTAACTCGATTTTTTTCTACCTAAAGAAATGAATTTTCTCCAATAAATTAGACTCACAAATTATCATAATTAAGATTTTCTAGTCCACTTGTTGAAGGTAGATTCACTTATAATTAATGGTTTATAATAATCTAATTAGGTAAAGGTTATTTGCTTTGTGTAAGTTTATGGATATCTTTTTTGTGCATTCAATCATCAATCAATTAACTAATGAAAAATAATATTACTACTTGTGAAGCTTAATAAATTAATTAAGTAATTAACAATTTGTTATGTACTATTACTTACACAAGAATATATTTGCTACAAAATGTGTGGAATAGAATCAATCCCCGATGAATTTCACATCGATAAAATACAAGAAAGATGTTGGATATATTAAAAAAAAATCTTTAAATTTATGTTAAAGCAAACAATACCATCAATCGACTGGACTGCTATATAAAACTTTTAATTTGATTTTGTGATGCATGCATGCAGAGGCGGAGCCTGCCCTCTTTAGGGGATCATCCGAATCCCCTTCGACGGAAAAATATACTATTTATATATGATAAAAATTATTTTTTATGTGGTTATAGCAGGTGTTGAACCCCCTTCGACTTAATTTTCTTTGAATATTGAACCCCTTACTTGAACTTCTTGCTCCGCCTCTACATGCATGTATGATTAAGCATATTTAACCTTGCATGTATGATTAAGCATATTTAACCTTGATTTTTTGAAATATATACTTTTAGTCTCTTTGTTCATGAATTCCATAAATCTATTGAATTATATATATAAACTATTCAATTATCGCATGTTATAGGTCCTATTTGGTGATGAAAATTACTTTTTTTCTGTAGTTGGAGTTGGAGTTGTGTTTAGCCATAAATTTTTTTCCCTTTTTTCCTTTTTTGAAAATTTTTTCCACTTTATTAAATTGTGGTGTTTGGCCATGAAAATTCGAAAAATATTTCGGAGTTGGATTCCGAAAAGTGAAATTTCCATTTCCAATTTTAACTTTCACTATTATTACATATAACCCCAATCTTTAAATTTTTACACAAACCCCTCTTATAACTACAATCAACCACCAAGAAAAAAATTATTATTATTACACAAATAACCCCTCAAAATTATTTTTGGGCTAAATTTTTTTAGAATGAAGTGTTGAGAATTAAATTATATTTTTGTCAATCATTTTTACATTTGTTCCCGAGTGCTATTTTCTTCGTTAATGCAAACTTGGTTCGACAAATGAAAGTGTATATATATAAGAATCACATTTGGTTATATGTTAGTATTTAAATTAGTTAGTAATTGAGTGATTTTGATAGTTTATAAAAGTTGGGGGCATAAAATCATATTTAAAAAAGATTTTTCAAAAGTCTAAGAAAATCTTTCAAAAAAGACATGGTCAAATACAACTCCACCTCCAACTTCAAAAATATTTAGTTTTCATGGCTAGACGCCTACTAAATTAAAGTTTTTTTTTGAATTTTATGAGAGAAGTATGAGTTTCCAAATAATTTTTCGGAGTTGGAGTTGAAAAATTTATGACCAAGCGGAGCGTGATTTTACTTTTTTCACTAAAATAAAATAAATTTTCGAAAAAAATAAAAAAATTTCTATTGCCAAACGTCTACTAAATTTATTTTTATCAATAATTAGGGGATGAAAAGTGTTATTATCCTAAAGAAGTAAGAACCAATTCTTGAATTGAAAAATTCTTAGTATACATATTAGATACATTAAATATATGCTGCAAAGGGAAAAGTATCATTATTTATTTCACGATTGTCTTATGTCATTTAACATATTTAATTATTAGCTTAATTTTTTTTTCCTCTTCAAGTGGAAAAATATTTAGCTTTCGAAACTTCTCATAAGTAGGAAAAACAAATAAAAAAATTCTTGCATCCCAAAGGGTGTCACATAAACAAACTATTTTTTTTTTTAATATAATAGTGACTATTTTTACGCGAACTCGTGGCTTATAATTATTACACAATTAATTAAGACGGCTAAAAAGCTAAAATTTCATTGTGATATAAATGCAATAATTAGTAGAACTCTAATCCTCCCTCATTATGTAATTGGACTTTCTTACTAATGCGATAACAAGCTTATTAAGAATTGAAATCGAGTTGGCAAAAATATTGAGAAAGTTGTGCATTAATTTTGTGAATATTAATGACAAATAAAAATAGATCAATTTATAACTTTGAACGATTTTTTGATAAATAATGAACATTTTATATTAATCGAGTATTTCTTCATTTTAATACTTTGAAAATATTTTTGGTGATTTGAAAACTTGCTTTATAGCTTGTTTGGCTAAGCTTATTTTTCCCTAAAAGTGTTTATCTTTTTTTTTTTTTTAAATGCTTATTTTAAAATTTTGTGTTGTTTGACTAAGCTTTTAAAAGAAAATAAATGCTTAACAAAAATAATTTTTCATAAACTAAAATAATATTTTTTTTCCTATAAACGTTTTTTTAAAAAGTACTTTTCAAAAAGTATACTTTAAAGTACTTTTAAAAGTTTGGCCAAATATTATTTATTGCTCAAAAATGCTTTTAAATTTATTGATCAAATACAAACTTGCTTCTTACCAATTTTTTTTTTTTTTTTTTGAAAAACACTTTTAAAAAAAGCACTTCAAAAATAAATTAATTTTAAAAATTTGACCAAACAAGCTATTAGAATATTTTTAAAAAAATAAAATTGAAATGGTCTTTTACCAAACTTTGTGCGTGTGGATAATCCTTGATGATGTAATTCCTATTAATTAATTTCAAGGAAAATAGAGGAATCAAATAAAAAAAATTCAAAGGAGTAAAATAATCAAGCAATCTTGTCTATCATCAATCACGTTAAATAAAGTACAGAACACATTAAAAGAATTTTCAATAATGGATAAGGATCCAATACTCCTTCAATTTTTTATTTTTTTTTTGGTTTTCTCTTCGTGTTCGATATTAACATTAGAATTTCGACTAATCTAAATTGCTCATTACAATGGATGACTCTTTTAATAGATTTTTTTTTTTATATTCAAATATCAAATTCAAAATTTCAAATTAAGAATAGATCAGTCGCGACATTGCACACAACCATGTTGGTTGAGTTTTCATTTTTCATTGTTCTTTTTTTGGGGGGGTCAACTCAAGATCTACAAAGGTTATAAATATGGCATCAAATTGCAAAGTGGAATGGAAAATTGGATGATTCCTTTACACTTTGACAAATTTGCATCATCTTATCATATGAGCTATAAGCCAAAGTCTTTTTTATTTATTAATTCCTCACAAAATGCTCGATATTTATATTAGGGTTCTGATATTTATTTTTTTAAAAATAACACTCATTACCTATTAATTTCGTCGTACTCTTTACTGATATTTCATGATAAAGTAATTATTTATAAAGTCCGCAAATCAATAAAAATATATATAAAAAGAGACCAAAATAAGTAGCTCATTTATAAACCTACCTCCATACTATCTTTTTTTTTTTTTTTTTTTTGAGAAAACTCTGCTGGGAGCGCTACCCCCGAGTGGGGTCCTACCCGGTGCGAATTCAGATTAGTCGAGCTCCAATGCGGATACCAGACACCGGATAGGAAACCTCCATACTACCTTATTATAATACATGCATACTATCTTCAACAATAACGAATATTTTATTTAAAAATCTAAAATATCACACATAAATTATTCATATTACCTTATTATAATACATGCTTACTATCTTCAACAATAAAATGGTGAAGCCAGAGATCAATATAAAGAATATTTTAATTAAAAAATCTAAAAGAGCACACATAAAATATCCATATTATCTTGTTATAATACATGCATATTATCTTCAACTTTAAAATGGTGGAGCCAGAAATCCATACAAGGAATATTTAATCAAAAAATCTAAAAGATCACACTTTTGTTTTGGTTTCCCAAGGTATCTCCACAGCCGGCAGCCGTGAGACTAATCTTCCGTTTTTCGGTCAGCGCATTTTGCGGTAGGGAATTGGCCACAGAGTTCGCTCCATTCGTCAGAGGCGGGGATCGAACCCCCGACCTCTTGCTTAAGGGACATAGCGCTGAACCACTATGCCAACTCTGGTGGTTCTAAAAGATCACACTTAAAAGTTGGATAAGAATTTACATAATTTTAGAACTCATTTTTCATTAAACTATATATTTTTTGCGCAATTTGATTCACATGTATATATGTAATAAAAAAAAATCGTTGTTATCCTATTTCTACTTTATAATTTATCGCGGATGTAAAGAATTTAATTAATCCTCTTGACAATACCTAGCTTCGTCCCTGCCAGACGGCAATGCACTTCATTTCGAAAAAAAAAAATACATTAAAAATGAAATTAAATATATACTTAAGATAAATTTAAAATTTTAAGTGAACACATATAAGCTATATTATATTGCGCCCTCGTCTACTCTCCATAATATAATAAATAACGTGGTCTCATATATTTTTTTTATAGTGGAAATAAAAACACGTAATGACATAAAAGACTATTATTAAAAGCATGTATAAGAATTAATGAATTTTATTCTACCCCTCGCAAATAATATTTCAAAACTTTAATTCATATATTCTCCATTATTTGCGTAGATAAATATAATATTATAAAGTATATAACTTATTATATGTATATGTTTGTCAATATAAATCATGTTAGGCAAGCTTCAAAAATGTCTAAAGATTGTCCAATTGGACCAAATGCATACTTTTCAATACATAAAATTTGACATGAAAAATTACCTATCATAGTGAATAATCAACTTAATACAATAGAGAAAAAACTATTTAATACGCATAATATAAAATTATATTAGTAAAATACTTTTTGCAGAGGACAAAAATCATCCACTATAACAAGAGATAGATAAATATTTTTTTTTCGATTGATCCAATGGCAGACAAATTATTAACAAGTGAAAAAAGGTAGTTTTGTTGGATTCAAAAAATTATTATTGAATTTTTAACTTATATAATAAAGCCAAAGTTAGCGAAGCTGAGAATAAATTTGTAACTTAAGTACTTCATTTGTCTTTGATAATAAAGTTAAGAGATAATGTATCAAAACCTCCTGAACTTGTCTCCACAATTTACTTTAACATTTAAATTAAACTTATATTTATTTACCCCTTGACATTTTTAAAGTGAATTAATTCCCTCCTTATGCTGACGTGGCATTTTAAAAAGAAAAAAAGAAAAAAAAATTAAATGACACATCAGTATAAAGGGGAAAATTAATTCACTTTAAAGATTTTAGGAGAAGTAAATAAACGGAAGTTAAGTTTAAATGTCAAAGTAAGTTATGAAAACAAGTTCACGGGGTTTTAATACATTGTCTCTACAGTTAAACTACACTGACACATCACACATGTAAATAATCATTTAAACTTAATGTATATAATTTAAAATTCACAAACGGCCAAATTATGTTTATATTAATCTAATAAATATATAATATATGTACATGATTAAGTTATAAATTAAGGTGATCTAATGTGTATAGACAAAATTATGGTGAACAGAAATCATTATTATGATGCACACCATAGTTATTTCTATACACATGAGATCACCTTAATTTATAACTTTCATTTTAATTTAATAGCATGTCTGATTATGAATTCACCTAAATTTAACAGCTTTTTGTTTAAATCTACTAAATATTTATAAGAATTTATAAATTTTAAATTCATCTCTAAGTCTAAAGATAAATAAAAATTAATCGATAAAAGATATGACCTTTGCAATCTATTTTACTTTGTATGGATTAGTGATCCATTCATTTATTAGTTCATCTCATTTTAGTCTATAAAAATTAGGCAGATATATAATACGAAAAAAATATAATTTTATAAAGGGGGTCCTATCCCCCCCCCGGAATAATTAATATCATATTTTTGATAACCTTAATTGCCTACGTGGACCTTCAGTATGTTCATTCACTCAGTGTGCCATGTAGGCCTTAAGGTTGTCAAAAATACAGTTTTAATTAGTCCAGGGTTAATAGAACCCCTTTTAAATTGGAGTGTGTCTCAGCAATTTCATTTATAGTTCAACATGAAAATAGTGCATTTTCTCTTATATTAAATATCAAAAGTTATAAAAAAGACAAATAAAATAATTAAAACTCCCTAAAAATTAAATAGATTGAATTATAACATGTTTTTTTTTGTTTATATTTCAATCTAAGTAACTATTGAATGTTGACTCACTCATTTCTTACATCAATCTATCATAAATTACCTAAATTCAGATCAACTTACCCATTTGACACTTTGTCTTAAATTCACTGTAAAATTGAGAGATGAAAAAAGAGAGCAGAATATCGGATTTGCCATGTTGAGAGTACAGACAATATCTCATGGGGAATTGATATTTGTATACTTTATTCATTCATTTTAATTTGTATACTAAATTACATATTAGTAAAATGTATTAAAATATTTTTAATTTTATGATTTTAAATATATTGTATAAAAAGTTAGAATATATTCAAGCCTTGGTAACAACCTCTGGCATAAATACAAGATAAGTCATAAGACTGCATATAATATATCCTTGTGGTGGAGTCTTTCCCCGAACACCACGCATAGCGGTAGCTTTAATTCACCGGACTGCTCTTTTTTAAAGTTAGAATTAAAGAATTGCCAAAAAAATATATTTTATTTTATTTGACCTCCTTACTAAAATAGTTAATTTTAATTTTATTTATCAAATTTATAAAATCAAGAGAAAATTTTATTTTTTCTTTAAATACTAATCATTATAATTACATAAAATCTTGATAGTCAAGATTTTCAAAATATAATCAATAAGATTAGTTTAATATATATTAAATTCCTAGTAAGTGTTTTTTCGAAGTTATTATCAACATCAGCCAAGTAAAATAGGAAACTCCTAATAATGTTTTGTCATGAAAAAGCGTCAAGTTAACATAATCAAAGTAGATTAAAACGGAGAAAATAAGACAAATTAATTAAAATTAACTCAATATTTTTATTTAACTATGGCGCTGCTCTTCCTTGTTACTAACTACTATAAAGTATTAGTAGTCAAAGATTTTTAAAATATAATTAATAAAATCAATTAATAAACAAACTCCTAATATTTTTTTTTAAAAAAATAATCCAAGTTAGCATACAAAGAAACTAAGTCAAATAAATTAAAACAAACATTTTTATTTAAGGATGATACTGTTCTTCCTTGTTACGACTAACTATAAACTCCTAAATCCTAATAAATATTTTGTCAAAGAAAGCGTCAAGTTAACATAGATGAAAGAACAATTAACAGAATCAGTAAAATAAATAAATTAAAATCAGTAAAATAAATAAATTAAAATGCAGTAAGTATTTTTATTTTAAGGAAGCTGTTGTGTCTTCCTTGTTACTAAAACAACTCCTCTCATTAGAGATCAAATTAAAATTTTCAAAATACGATTAGTAAGATTAATTTCAAATATTTTCACAAAGAAAGTATCACGCCAAGTCAACATCAATTAAGTAAAATTAAACGAGTGAGTAAGATAAATAAATTAAAATGGAGAGAGTATTTTTATTTGTGGAAAGTGGTGCTCTTCCTTGTTACTAAAAAAAATCTACCACTGAATGACTACGTAATATAATTGTCGTCAAATTTAGATTTTCAAAATATAATTAATAAGGTTAGTTTCAAATGCTTTTTCAAAGAAAATAGCGTGCCAAGTCAACATCAATCAAGTAAAATAAAATGAAGTGAGCAAGATAAATAAATTAAAATGGTGCGAGTATTTTTATTTAAGGAAGATAGTGTTCTTCCTTGTTACTAAAATACTCTATCATTGAAGGACTACATAATGTATTAGTAATTAGATTTATATTTTCAAAATATAATTAGTTTCAAATGTTTATATCAATATTAATCAAGTAAAATAAAATAAAAGAGTGAGTAAAATAAATAAATTAAAATGGACGGAGTATTTTTATTTATGGAAAGTGGTGCTCTTCCTTGTTACTAAAAAAAAAAAAATCTATCACTATTCACTAAATGACTACGTAATATATTAGTAGTCAAATTTAAATTTTCAAAATATGATTGATAAGGTTAGTTTCAAATATTTTTTTTTAGAAAAATATCGTGTCAAGTCAACAGCAATTAATTAAAATAAAATAAAGTGAGTAAGATAAACAAATTAAAACTGAGGAGGGAATATTTTTATTTTATGGAAGGTGGTGTGCTCTTCTTAGTTGTGCTAACTATAAATTCTGTCCCCCACTCTCTTCTTGTGTCCAACCAAAAATTCAGTCACCTTCCTAACTATTATTTTTTATACTTGTTCATTTTCATCATCATACAAACATGGCAGTTTCTTCAGGTCCTGTATTCAGAATCAACCAGCACCCCACTTCTCCATACTTGACAACTCCAAGATTTCACAACTTTACTAGGAAAAAAGTGAGTATATAAGATACCCCATTTGATTTTCTTGAATTTTTTTTGTGTTTTTTCATGTTAAGTTGTGTTTTTTTTTGTTGATTTTCTAGTATGATTTTGCCTGTTTTCTTTTATTCATATGGTATGTGGAAGGGGAGTCAGGTAAAGTTGTTGCCATGTGATCACGGCAGAAATGTGAGCTCAGTCTTCGTATAACATATCCTTGTGGTCGGACCCTTCCCCTTCCCCTGTGTATAGCGGGAGCTTTCGCAACTTAACTAGGAAAAAAGTGAGTATATAAGACACCCCATTTGATTTTCTTGGATTTCGTCTGTGTTTTTTCATGTTGAGCTGTGATTTTTTTGGTTGATTTTCTAGTATGATTTTGCCTGTTTTCTTTATTTTTTTAAACATATGGTATGTGGAAGGGGAGTCGTGGAGTAACTGGTAAAGTTGTTGCCATGTAATCATGGCACAAATGTGAGGTCAGTCTGCGTATAACATATCCTTGTGGTCGGACCCTTCCCCTGACCCTGTGTATAGTGGGAACTTTCACAACTTAACTAGGAAAAAAGTGAGTATATAAGATACCCCATTTGATTTTCTTGGATTTCTTTTGTGTTTTTTCATGTTGAGTTGTGGTTTTTTTGTTGATTTTCTAGTATGATTTTGCCTGTTTTCTTTTATTCATATGGTATGTGGAAGGGGAGCCTTTGAGTAACTGGTAAAGTTTGTTGCCATGTGATCATGACAGAAATGTGAGGCAAGGCTGCGTACAATAGATCCTTGTGGTTAGGCCCTTCCTCGACCCTGCGTATAGCGGGAGCTTTAGTGCACTTGGCTGCCTTTTTATGATATCTGGAATTCACTGGCATGACAATTTTTGGAATGGCTTTGTTTAAGTTTGTTGTAAAGTTATGTAAAGTTATGATTATTTTATTTTTAAAGCTTTTCTGATATAATATAATCATGTGGTATCTGGAATGCACTTATCCTAATTAATCTTGAATATCCTTGTTTTCAGTTTTTTTATAAATGCATATGTAAAGTTTGATCTTTTAATTTGTACTCGCTCCGTCCTAATTTATGTGATGTATAGTTTGATTGTACGACTTTGCAATGTTCTAAATCTGTATATAGTTTGACCGGCATGGAGTTTTAAGAATAATTTACTTTTATACTTTGTGATGAGGGAGTAGCTTTTTCAATATAATCATCTGATATCTGAAACTCACCCGTCCGACTAAACTTCAAATGTCCTTTTTTCACTTTCTTGTATAAGATTGTAGCTTTTGAGGGGAACCTAGACGTAACTGGTAAAGTTGTTGTAATGCGACCAGGAGGTCACGGGTTCAAGCTGTAAAAATAGCCTCTTGCAGAAATGCAAGATAAGATTACGTACCATATACCCTTGTGGTCTGGCCCTTCCACGGCCCCCGCGCATTGCGGGAGCTTTAGTTCACCAGGCTGCCCTTTTATGACCTTTTGTAGCTCTCATTTGAGTTTCTTGTAAAAGTTATGATCTTTGTAGCATTTCTGGCGTAGCCATCTGTTATCTTTAACGCGCTGGCGCGACTAATGTTAATGTGTTCTTGTTTCAGTTTCTTGTAAAAGCTTCGGCGAATGGCTCAGATGAAATCGGTGGGAAGATAGTAAGAAACAAAGAAACAGATAGTTTGCAGATTGATTTTTCAGGAGAAAAACCACCTACACCATTTTTGGATACAGTGAATTATCCAAAACATATGAAGAATCTATCCAAACTGGTAAATTCCTAATCAAGCAAATAAAAATTAAGGCTTGTAATTCATTTTTCGGATTGTTTAATCAATTTTTTGTGTGCGTTTTTGTTTCGAAAAAACAGGATCTCGAACAGTTAGCTGCAGAACTAAGAGCAGAGATTGTGTATTCAGTGGCAAAGACAGGAGGCCATTTGAGTTCGAGTTTAGGTGTTGTCGATTTAACTGTTGCTTTGCATCATGTTTTCAACGCTCCTGAGGATAAAATTATATGGGATGTTGGTCATCAGGTGAATAGATAATTCCATAATTTTATATATAGTGGAAATTGCCGAGGGTCCTTCGGAAACAGCCTCTCTACCTCCACGAGGTAGGGGTAAGGTTTGTGTACTCTCTACCCTCCCCAGACCCCCACTTGTGGGATTTCACTGGGTATGTTGTTGTTGTATATATAGTGGAAATTGCCGAGCGCGGAAACAGCCTCTCTACCTCCACAAGGTAGAGGTAAGGTCCGCGTACACTCTACTCTACCCTCCCTGGACCCCCACTTGTGGGATTTCACTCGGTATGTTGTTGTTGTATATATAGTGGAAATTGAAGCGGACGCTAAAATTTTTTTGTAGGCATATGCACACAAGATCTTGACAGGAAGGAGGTCGAAAATGCATACGATGAGAAAGACTTCAGGGCTAGCACCTTTTCCTAAAAGGGATGAAAGTGTTTATGATGCTTTTGGTGCAGGGCATAGTTCAACAAGCATCTCTGCTGGTCTTGGTAATATTTTCAATCCCTTTATATTCGTAATGGTTCTGGTTCCACTGTCAAAGTATTGTCCGCTCTAGCCGCCTTATATGGTCTCTTTACTTTCCCCTTTCATCGTAATATAAGATTTGTTTAAGGCAAGCTTTGAAGTGATTTCCCTTTTGAGTTCAACTGTCAGTGGTCTATCGGTGTTTACGAACTTCCACTTGGAAAATGAGTTAATGAATCCCTTTTCAGTCTCGTTACATAACTTTGTAACGGTTCAAGTTCAACTGTCAAAGTATTGTCCGCTCTGCAACAGTTGAATGCCTTGTGTGGTCCCTAACTTTCGTGTCCCATTCCAATGTGAGATTTTCTCTTCACAACGAATCCCTTTTTGGAGTAACTGGTAAAGTTGCTGCCATGTGGCCAGGACGTCACGGGTTCAAGCCTTGGAAATAGCCTTTGGCAGAAATGCACGGTAAGAATGCGTACGATACACCCTTGTGGTGGGGCCCTTCCCCGGACACCGCGCATAGCGGTAGCTTTAGTGCACCAGGCTGCCCTTTTTTAACTTTCAACGGTCTGTGGGTTCTTACATACTTTCACTTGAAGAAAAGGTTGACTAATCCCAAGTTCATTAGGAGTTTAAAGTTCAATGATGTGTTGCAGGCATGGCGGTTGCTCGTGATCTTTTGGGCAAAGACAACCATGTCATTTCTGTAATCGGAGACGGAGCCATGACTGCAGGACAAGCATATGAGGCCATGAATAATGCAGGATTCCTCGACTCAAATATGATCGTCATATTGAATGACAATGAACAAGTTTCTTTACCAACCGCAACCTTAGACGGCCCTGCAACTCCAGTTGGAGCCCTCAGCAGTGCCTTAAGCAAACTCCAAGCTAGTCGTAAATTCAGACAACTTCGCGAAGCTGCAAAGGTATATTGGATTCTTATTTTTCCGTTTAGTGTTATTTAAGGACTGCAATTACGCGTATACATTAATTATTAACGATGTTTCTTGTGTTTTTTTCCAGACTATAACAAAGCAAATTGGACCTCAAGCACATGAAGTTGCTGCTAAAGTAGATGAATATGCAAGGGGAATGATTAGTGCTTCTGGTTCCACTCTCTTCGAGCAGCTAGGATTATATTATATTGGACCAGTTGACGGACACAATATCGAAGACTTGGTTACTATTTTAGAGAAGGTAAAATCAATGCCTGCACCGGGGCCAGTTCTAATTCACGTTATAACGGAGAAAGGAAAAGGCTATCCTCCTGCTGAAGCAGCAGCTGATAAAATGCATGGTAAGGAAGACAAATAAAACGACTATAGGTTGTAAAATTCGGAAAAACTGAAATTTGTTTGTTTGGGATTTTCCAGGGGTGGTACAGTTTGATCCGAAAACAGGAAAGCAATTTAAGGTCAAGTCGCCAACGCTTTCATATACTCAATACTTTGCTGAATCACTGATAAAAGAAGCTGAAGTTGATGACAAGATTGTAGCTATACATGCTGCAATGGGTGGTGGAACTGGCCTCAATTATTTCCAGAAACATTTCCCCCAACGTTGTTTTGACGTTGGCATTGCTGAGCAACATGCAGTTACCTTTGCAGCTGGTTTAGCTACAGAAGGTCTAAAACCGTTCTGTGCTATCTACTCCTCGTTCTTACAACGAGGCTATGATCAGGTAACTAACGACATAATACAGTACAATGTAAGCTTTGCATTTTCGGATTGTTGTACTAACACATTGTGTGATTGTAAAAAGGTGGTGCACGATGTGGATCTTCAGAAGTTACCTGTCCGGTTTGCAATGGACCGAGCTGGTTTGGTTGGTGCAGATGGTCCGACACATTGTGGAGCATTCGATGTGGCATACATGGCTTGTTTGCCTAATATGGTAGTCATGGCTCCATCGGACGAAGCAGAGCTAATGCACATGGTTGCAACAGCAGCAGCTATTGATGATAGGCCTAGCTGTTTCAGATTTCCGAGAGGAAATGGAATTGGTGCAGTTCTTCCTCTTAACAATAAGGGAATACCAATTGAGGTACAAATCTATACCAATTCACCTCTAGTAACATCACAATAAAAAGTGCCTAAAAGCGTGTGCGTAAAAGCTCATAAGCTGATCAAGCCGCCTTATAAGCACTTTTTTGCTTTTCTACGTGCTTGATAAACACAAAAAGCGCTTATAAGCCAAAATCTTACAAACGCTATAAGCTGGTCACACTCACCTTCTGGTTTTACATCTTTTCACTTCCAAGCACCTTCCATTTGACCGAGATTTTCACCATCATTTTCGCCCTTTGTCCTTCTCCTTGATATTTGTTAAAAACTTTTAGTTTTAGCAAAAATTGATGGAATTCTAGTCATTTGATATAAAAAATATTCATCAGCAACTTTATTGTCTATACATCAACTTCAACACTTTATCCAAACACGTAAACGCTTGTTTATTACATCAGTTTTAACACGATGTTTTTATCAGCTACTTTCAATCAACTAACAAAATGGACTCTTCAATTATGTTGACGTTTATGTTTGTATTGTAATATCGACAGGTTGGTAAGGGAAGAATACTGAGAGAAGGTGAAAGAGTTGCCATTCTGGGATATGGTTCTATAGTACAACAATGTTTGGGAGCTGCAGACATTTTGCAAACACATAATGTAAGAGTAACAGTAGCTGACGCTAGGTTCTGCAAACCACTGGATGCTGATCTTATTAGGACATTAGCCAAAGAACATGAAATCCTGATCACTGTTGAAGAAGGATCGATCGGAGGATTTTGCTCACATGTGTCTCATTTCTTAAGCCTTAACAGCATCTTGGATGGACAACTTAAGGTAAACATCACTACGAAACTTGTATTTGTTACGACAGAAAGTCGTTTTTCATGAAAATGTTTTCCATGAGAGTCGTTTTCTTGTGTTTGGTTATCAGAAAAAATATTGCAACGAAATATTTTCCATCATAAGAAGGAAAATGGCTTCCCTCGCTTATGGACGGAAGTCATTTTCCTTACTACAATCTTGACTCCCCTCGCTTATGGGCGGAAGTCATTTTCCTTACTACAATCTTGACTTCCCTCGCTTATGGGCGGAAGTCATTTTCCTTACTACAATCTTAACTTTTAGGCGCTCATTTTCATCAATACACTCTCTAATTTGCTAATATTACTCCCTCCGTTTCATTTAATGTGTCTTAGTTAACGGGACATCAGAGTTTAAGAAAGTAAGATTACTTAAACTAACGATGTATTTGAAGTACCAAAATATCCTTTGAATCTTATGATCTCAAACATGCAACGTGGGATGTTGGAGTTAAAAGAGTTACTAAACATAAAACACAGCATTCTTGTTTTAAGCAGACTGAAAAGGAAAGTACGGTATAAAATGAAATAGAAGGGAGATATATATACTTTTTGTGAAAAATATCTTTCATTCACCAACCGAACACTAGATTTTTTATTTTTTTTTAGGTTTATGGAAAATGACTTACGTCATACCAATCACGTCTACGATTATAAAAAAATTTTGTTTTAATTTTTAAAATTTTAAATCTTGAATTTTTGCAGTTGAGGTCAATGGTACTTCCAGATAGATACATTGATCATGGTGCACCAGTAGATCAAATTGAAGCAGCTGGATTATCATCAAGGCATATATCTGCTACAGTTTTAACACTATTGGGAAGGCCAAAGGAAGCTATGATAGTAAATTAAATCTCCAGAAAGTGTTATAGGTTCTACGGACAGATATCTGCTGCTTCATCCGCGAGAAAAGAATCATAGATATGCCGGTCATCATAAAGAAGAACCGCCATACATTTTTCGGAATCCTAAGGAAAGCTATGGTAGTAAATTAAATCTCCAAAGTGAAATTCTATAGACTTTGTATTGCTAGTAGTGTATATTAGTATCATTTCATGTAGTGATCAAGTGATCATGTAGAAAGTGTTGAAAAACTAAGAATTTATTAGTTTTATGCATTAGTCTAATTTCAAGATATAAAATTGTTTGATGACAAATAAATCAAATACTCCCCCGTTTCAATTTATTTATCTGATTTTAACTCGGTACGAAGTTTAAAAAGATAAAAGAAATGACTTGAAATCTTGTGGTTTAAAGATATGCGGAATGTATCATAATGCTCTTTAACCTTGTTTTTTTAAAACAAATTACGTGGAAAGTTAGAATAAAAAGTTTTCAAAAAAGAACAGAGAAATTTTTCATGAAACGGAATAAAAAGGAAAATAAGACAAATAAACTAAAATAGAAAGAGTAAAAAGAAAGTCGTACTTTAAAACATGCTAAATGAAGTGATACAGAGCCATGGCTGGTCATAGTATTATTTTTAACTATATTTGTTTCTGTTATTCCATTTTTTTTACAATATATATGTAAATGAAAAAAAAAATGACATGTCTGATAGGCCATAGATGTGTTTAATGCTTGTTTCTAAATTTGTCTAAGCATAAAAATTTCTCGATACAAATCAGATTTAGTTCATCCCAACTAGGTTACTTTTCTTATTTAAAATATCACTAACTATGTATTAAAATACACCTAATTAAAGTAATGGTGTGTTTAAATAGGTAGATAATGATAATTCAAGCAGGAAAAGAGAACAACTAATAGTTAGCCTATAGTGATAGTTCTAAGTAGGTAAGACTACTAAGAGAAACAACTTATAGCTGACCGAATTAGCTTCGAAATAGAAAAGTGAACGGTTGATCGTAGTTTTATTAGGAAAAGTGAAAAAGTGAAGCCTTGATAGTTGGACAATGGCGGATCTACACTATGTTTAGGGGGTTCGTCCGAACCCCCTTCGGCGAAAATTATGTAATATATACATGGTTAAAAATATTTTTTATGAATATATATTATATATCGAACCCCCTTCGATTAGTTTTTATATTCACTTATGAACCCCCTTAGCGAAAATCCTGACTCCCCCACTGTAGTTGGAGTGTGAAACTCGTAAAGACATGGTAGTTCAAGTAGGAACTCCCGAACACATGATAGTTTAGTAGGAAAAGTGAACAGTTGATAGTGGAGCGTGAAACTCTAAAAAAAAAAAATGATAGTTCAAAATAGCAAAAAGCGAATAGTTGATCATAGATTCATAGTTAAGATCGGAAAAGTGAGAAGTGAACAATTGATGTGATACAAGTTGGGGAACTGAAAATGAAGTGAAGCACAGCTGGAATCAATAAATTAGTTAGAAGTAGTTAAACTGTATTAGAATTCAAAATTTTGTTTTTACTGTTCATTGCAGCTATTACTGTAGCTCAAGTCACATAGGTAGTTAATCGGTTAGAGAGTTAGTTACAGCTATCAAGTGGGATTGTTAGCTATAAAACCAAGCATTACTGGTGTAAGCATTCATTCATAAATAATATCTCAAGTTTATCTCTTCTATATTCTCTCTATAATCTCTTTTTAAGCTTCAATTCTCGGATTAATCCCTGATTTAGCTATCATCTTCTTCGAGCATAGCTCCTAGATTAACAATTTTCAGTTGCGATTTCCTTTAAGTGCATCAATTGGTATCAAAGCTTGTAGGTTCTTGGAATAATAATGGTGAGAAGTAAAGGTCAAGATAAATCTGGGGAAGAAATGGATGATAAATTGACACAAATTCAAGATCAGCTGCAGCAGTTAATGGAAGGAATGTTGAATATGAATGTAAAAAATCAACAGACTGATAAAGAATTGTTAGAGATTTGTGAAGCATTGGGATCAACGACGCAGAAAGGGAAAGGAAGAGAACCAAAAAGGGCAGAATCCACTAATGGAAGGGCTGGTTCAATGGAGCTGCAGCAAGAGGAAAGGCCCAAGGAAGGTCATCACAACTCAAATTCACATGGTAATTACTTTACAAAGTATTCTCGACTTGAATTTCCTAGATTTTCAGGCCAAGATTTAAGGACTTGGTTATATAAGGTCGACCGGTTTTTTTCCATGGATGAAGTACCTTTTGAGCAGAGGGTTAAGGTAGCTTCCATCCATTTTGATGATGAGGCCATAGCCTGGCATGGAGCATATATGAGATGCAGGAATTCTATAGTGGATCCTACTTAGAATGAATATGTCATAGCCTTAAATGAGAAGTTTGGAGATGGATTTGAGGATCTAATGGAAGTCCTAAAGAACTTGAGACAGACTGGTAGTGTAAGGGAGGATCAGGCAGAATTTGATAAACTTCTGACTAGGGCTAAGTTGTCAAATGAAAATGCTATCAGCTGCTTCCTAGGGGTTTAACTCTAGCACTAAATAAGGCTGTTAGAATACAAGGTCCTAAAACACTGATGCAGACTTATAAGGTAGCTAGGCTACAAGAAGAGGTGTTTGAAGCACAAGCTCAGTCATGGGGTTTGAAGGTACCTTATAAGAATAGTAGTGGATTATTACCTACTCCTGCAGTGGTTAAGCCTGTGTATACCTAGAAACCTTCTTACAACCTTGCATCCAATTCCACTTATAAGCAACCATTTGAACAAAAGCAAATTGGAGGTAGCTAAATTCCTGGTAAAAGGCTATCGACAATAGAAATGGATGAGAAGAGGGTAAAAGGACTTTGTTTTTTTTGTGATGAGAAATATGTACAAGGGCACAATTGTAGAAGTAATAAACAGTTGTATATGGTGGAGGTAGAAGAAGTAAAAGAAGGGGACATGGAGCTAGCTGAAGTACAAGAATCAGTCCCTATTGTGACTAGTGAAGCAGATGAGTTCATGGCTATATCACTACAAGCTCTTACAAGAGTGACGGGATATCAAACACTTAGGGTCACAGGGTATCATAAAAAGAGACCCTAGCAGGTCTTAATTGACACAGGAAGCGCACACAACTTTATTGATCAAGAGGTAGCCACAAAATTGCAATGTAAAACTTCTCCTATTCATGAGCAGTCTATTAGTGTAGCACATGGCAGAAAAGTGCAGACTGCATCAGTATGTAAGGATCTCACTTGGCTTTTACAAGGCACTACATTTTCATCTGATTTCCTAATCTTACCACTAGGAAATGTTGACATTGTATTGAGGGTTCAGTGGTTAACTACATTGGGAAGAATCTTATTTGACTTCCAAAATAAGTCCATTGAATTCAGGTATCAAGGAAAGAAGCACGTGTTAAGAGGAGCTGGAGTACACATAAGAGCTTCTAAGGCTAAGTCCCTAATCAAGAAGGAAAGCCAAGAAGCTCAAATGTTCATGATGACAGTAACCAACCCAGCAGTAAATGAAGTAAATTGTTGCAATATTCAAGTCACTCCAGGTACTAACTTGTTACAAGAATTGAAGCCCTTATTAGAATAATTTGCTTGTATTTTTGAACTGCCTAGCACCTCACCACCTCATAGAGGTACATTTGATCACAAAATTCCATTGATGGAATCAGCAATTCCTGTTAGTAAGAGACCTTACAAATATCCTGCATTTAAGAAGGATATTATTGAGAAATTGGTACAGGAGATGATGGATCAAAGGGTTATTCAACATAGTTCTAGCCCATATGCTTCTCCTGTGGTGTTGGTGGAAAAAAAAATGAGTCTTGGAGACTTTGTGTTGATTATAGAAGTCTCAATCAGTTAACTATTAAAGACAAAATCCCAATTCCCATGATTGAAGACTTGTTGGATGAATTAGGGGGTGCTATTATATTCTCAAAGATCTTAGAGCAGGGTATCATCAGTTGAGAATGGCTGAAGAAGACACTCATAAGATAGCTTTCAAAACTCATGAAGGCCATTATGAGTTTTTGGTTATGCCTTTTGGTTTAACCAATGCTCCATCTTCCTTTCAAGGACTTATGAATGCAGTTTTCAAACCGTTATTAAGATAAGTCAGTATTGGTGTTTTTGATGACATCTTAATCTACAGTAAATCATTGGTTGACCACTTGGTTCATATTCATGTTGTGTTTGAACTAATGAAACAGTACCGGTTGTATGCTAAGATGTCTAAGTGTGCCGTTGGAGTGACTAAGGTGGAGTATTTAGGCCATTTCATCAGTGCAAAGGGAGTTTCAACTGATCCTAGAAAGATTATAGCTGTTCAGAATTGGTCTATGCCTACTAATTAAGAGGATTCTTAGGACTTGCAGGCTACTACAGGAGGTTTATACATGGTTTTGGAATTATATGCAGACCCCTTTATGATATGTTGAAGAAGGAAGGGTTCCATTGGTCTGAACAAACTTATGAGGCTTTTAGTACACTAAAACAGGCATTGGTTTCTACTCCAGTGTTAGCCTTGCCTACCTATTCCTTACCTTTTATTGTGGAGACGGATGCTAGTGGCAGAGGAATTGGAGTTGTGTTAATGCAACAAGGACACCCCATTGCTTATATAAGCAAGTCCTTAGCTCCTAAACATCAAGTTATGTCTGTATATGACAGAGAACTGCTTGCTTTCATTTTTGCAGTTACCAAATGGTCACACTACTTGTTGCATAACCATTTTATAGTAAGAACTGACCAAAAGGCCTTGAAACACCTGCTTGATCAACCAATTCACACTGATTTCCAGATTGCTGGTATATCCAAACTAATGGCTTTTGATTTTAGTATTGAGTACAAAAAAAGCTCTGAGAATAGTGTTGCTGATGCATTGTCAAGAATGCCTGATGCTGAATTATTAGCCATCTCATTACTCACTCCACATGATGAATTGTACATGAATATTAAGGCATCTTGGGAAGTGGATCCTGCATTGCAGGTGATTATACAGAAAGTTCAGACACAACCTTTTAAATCCTACACTTGGTATGGTGGCCAACTTAGATGGAAAGGAAGGTTACTGATAGGTGATGATCAATAGTTGAAGATTGACATTATTTATTTGTGGCATAGTACTCTACAAGGTGGACACTCAGGCATAGATGCTACTATATGGAGGTTACAATCCCACTTCTATTGGAAAACACTTACTGCAGATGTGAGGAGGTTCATCAATCAGTGTGATGTTTGACAAAGACATAAGTATGATGCAGCTGCTTCTCCAGGGTATTTGCAACCTCTACCTGTCCCTGAAGGTGTATAAACTAATATTTGCTTAGATTTTATTGAAGGTCTGCCTAAATCCCAAGGTAAAGATGTCATCTTGGTGGTGGTAGACAAACTCACCAAATACAGTCACTTCTTAGGTCTGCAACCCCCATACACAACTCAGTCAGTTGCTAAATGCTTCATGGATAATATCTTTAAACTACATGGATTACCTGTTACCATGACTAATGACAGAGATCCAGTCCTCGTAAGTGCTTTTTGGCAAGAATTATTCACCTTGCAAGGTGTACAACTTCAGAGATCTACTGCTTGCCACCCTCAAACTGCTGGCCAAACTGAGGTGGTCAACAGGACCTTAGAGACTTACTTGAGATGTTTTTGCTCTGATTGTCCAAGAGAATGGGCTAATCATCTCTCCCTGGCTGAGTGGTGGTACAATACTACCTATCACACCACTATCAAATGCACACCTTATGAAGCTTTATATGGTCAAAAACTTCCCATTCATCTACCTTACTTAGTGGGTGAAAATGCTGCAGAGATGGTAGACAGAAGTTTGGAGGCTAGAGAGGTTGTTATTCAGTTGCTAAAAGTTCCATATTATCAGGGCTCAACAAAGAATGCAAGACATTGCCAACAAGCATAGATCAGATAGGTCCTTTGAAGTAGGTGCTTGGGTTTATCTGAAATTGCAACCTTACAAACAAGTTTTAGTGGCTGCCAGGCCTTTTAACAAACTTGCTGCTAAGTATTATGGCCTCTATATAGTTGAAGACAAGATCGGAGTTGTTGCTTATAAGCTCTTACTGCCTAGTGATGTTCTCATTCACCCTACCTTCCATGTCTCTCAACTAAAGAGGTGTTATGCCTTACCTCAGAGTTTCACTCATCTGTCTGTCATACATCTTTCTAGTCCTTATTGCCCTATTCCAGAGAGGGTGTTAGATAATAGATTGGTCAAACGGGGAAACAAGGCTGTAGAGCAAGTCTTGGTGCAATGGACTGGAGTTGATGCAACACAAGCTACATGGGAATATACTTCCGAGTTACTGCTGAGGTTTCCTTCCTTTAATCCTTGAGGACAAGGATTTTCTTTAAGGGAAGGGTATTGATACAAGTTGGGAAACTGAAAATGAAGTAAAGCACAGCTGGAATCAACAAATTAGTTAGAAGTAGTTAAATTGTAGTAGAATTCAAAATTTTGTTTTTACTGTTCATTGCATCTATTACTGTAGCTCAAGTCACATAGGTAGTTAATCGGTTAGAGAGTTAGTTACAGCTGTCAAGTGGGATTGTTAGCTATAAAACCAAGCATTACTGGTGTAAGCATTCATTCATGAATAATATCTCAAGTTTATCTCTTCTATATTCTCTCTATAATCTCTTTTTAGCTTCAATTCTCGGATTAATCCCTGATTTAGCTATCATCTTCTTCAAGCATGGCTCCTAGATTAACAATTTTCAGTTGCGAATTCCTTTAAATGCATCATGATGGTTGGAGTATGAAACTCGCGAAAAAAGTGAGTTTAGGTGTGTCACCCAGAATCGATTTTGCACCCCGAAACGAAGGTTATATTAAGACGAATTTATCGCAGAAGAAAGGTAAAAGGATCGGAGAAGATTTCGATACACAGCGTAGATACATACGTTAAAATCACTAAAATTTCGAACAACCGTAAGTTCTAAACCCATACTTGCATATATGCAATGAGCTCAATGCTAAGAGCTTTACATTTTGAACTCATCAAGTTTAAGTTCTAAATCCGCTTCTATAAAAGATGGTACACCACGCCTAGTACCATCTGGTGTTAATACAACGGCTTTATCGCTGTATTTCCCAAAGTCTAACGTCTAATTTCCAACGCAAGCAAGCTAGACAACATATATATATGGAGCATGCATCATACTTACAGGTCACCATATGCACCATTACTGTTTCCTAGCGACGAAGAAGATATAAACTCATAGACAGATGGTGTCGCAACTACATTCTGGTCAGTCTTATGTCCAGGAGCGCTGGTGGTTTTGATTACGCGAGGATGAAGGCTTGAAGAAGGCTCTCTGCCATCTGGATTTGTTCAGGTGTACCGGATATGATCACTTTTCCATCACATTCTCCAGGACCGGGAGTTTGTAGGATGACTGCGGCTCCAGAGATCTGATCCATAACATAGGAAACCGATGCAATCAACATAAACTTAACATGTACATAATTATGCAAAGTTTTTATGACGTGATTTTGACTTGAGTATGACACTAAAAAAGAAAACCTTGGGCTCGGCATCACATCGATTTCATCCTAGTTCTTTTTGGAAGAATGTTGAATTTACCTCTTTCAGTCGAGTCAAATTAGAACCATTCTCGCCATAAACAGAATTAAAGTTTTGTTCTGAAACATTTTTCACGACGGTTT
The DNA here is from genome assembly GCF_002878395.1 of Capsicum annuum. Taxonomy (NCBI): domain Eukaryota; kingdom Viridiplantae; phylum Streptophyta; class Magnoliopsida; order Solanales; family Solanaceae; genus Capsicum; species Capsicum annuum. Next base: position 5,006,931 of record NC_061122.1, read on the forward strand.
TTTTTGCTGCCCCGGCCTCCTGCATCCTGTTCAGCCAATGAAAGAGTAAGAAACATTACAAAGCAGATATATATAGCCTCCAAGGAATAAGAAATAGCGCAAAATTGTCAGGTATCAAGATGTCCTAATAAGACGAAACATTAAGAAATTGATTGTGTGCGCTAGTCCCGACTAAAACCTTCCACTCTCGATTTCACCATGAGAACTCTTCCAGCTACTCATGCTTTGTTTGATCGGCTTGCTCATCTTGGTATTCTTTCTATCCTTGGACTGCACCAATAAATACCTTCCAAACATTAAATTTCCATAAAGGTTATTCCAGACAAAGAAGAAAAGGAGGGAGCGAGCCTCGTAAGCAAATAGGATACAGCTTTCAAACCTGTTTGTCAGGTAACATTGTATGAGGACCGCCAAGTTTTGGCCCAAAACCAAGGTGATCTGTTTGGTAATGAGAAGAAAAGCTGGACAAGTGATCTGGCGACTGAGAAGGCATACTAATACCAAATTCATGTTGACCTCCATGGGAGTGCGAAGAACCTGAATAGTTTTTAGGTGCTGCTCCTTCAGAAACCAAGCTGGAAAAGACCATTTCCCTCAGCTTACCAGTAAGTTGAAAAAGGGCATTCTTCACATTATCATGCTCGCCAATGATCTGCAGAATAATGGCTCATTCATCCAGTTGCAAATAAAGCAAGAATGAACGCAAAAATATTTTCAAATCAAAAGATGCATTAAACGGCCTAGAATAATGCCTTTCTTCATTGGTCATTCCTAATATTGTCTAATCTGGTATTACCGCACATCCATTTTAGCATCCGCATCTCCGCAGCACTCATCTTGTGGATATGTTGGTCTTTAGCAGCCCAATATTCACTACCATATAACACAGCCGGTCGTATAGCTGTTCTATAGAACTTACCTTTCACTTCGGTAGATATCTTTCTATCACATAACACCTCCAGTAGCAGTTCTCCATTTCAACTATCCAGTTTTAATCCAATGAGTAACAACATCTGTCATTCCATTCTCTTGAAACGTCGAACCTCGATATCTAAATTGTTTGCATTTTGGCACCGCAATCCCAATCTAGTCCACCTCACTTCTCTCCTCTCATGCTAACTAAACCTGCAATGCATGTATTTAGCCTTACTTCAACTTATCTGAAAAACTCTTACTCTCTAACGTACTTTGCCATAGCTTTTTGTTGACACCCTCGCTAGTTTCGTCAATTAACACGTTATCATCAGCAAACAACATATACCATGAGACCTCGTAATATTGGATTGGTTAGCTCGTCCATAAGCTAGGATAAACAAGTAGGGACTCAATGTCGATCCCTGGTGTAAACCCACTATTATGCGAAGTTATCTATACAAGCCAGAGAATTAATAGAAGCTCAAAGTGATTTGTAATGCCCTTCATGTAAAAGAAAAAGAAAACTAGTAAACTGTATTTGGTACATTTTAATGAAGATGTTAAACTGAATTTGGTACATTTTTATGAATACTGACTTAATTATATGAAGTTAATCCACCATATCTAAAGTCTAAGATCTTAAACATGTTTGATGTAACACCATTACAAGATACAAGTGCAACAGGATTGATAATATTTTTTTCCCCTAATTCTCCGATATGAGATTGTTGTAATTGAGATTTACTCAGGCATTTTACACTCTTCTATTCCAATTTTGTTATTGGTTAACATAGAGGCTAACCTTATGGCGACAAAATACATTAGGAAGTACATAACTATCACTAGTTTGACTCATAGAGAACAAAATTGTAGTTTATGCTCATACCTGCACCACTGTGTCATGCTCTTCAGCACAGTTCGGAGCGTGCTCTGCACCAAATAGCTGTACTTCAACCCCCGTTGTAGAACCTACATCCGATGAAAATCTTCCTCTTTCATCGAGGAGGCACTTAATTTCACGCGGCCCGACTAAGATTCTTGCACTTATTGAGCCATCCTTAATAAATCCATGTTCACGGATAACATCTACAGATCTTTCAAACACTCGAATTGTGGCAACTTGTGCAGGCGAGTATAATGGCTCCAGTGTCTAAAGAAAATCTCAGAACAGTTAGAGAAGACTTGCATTTATAAATACCTGTCGAAGTGACATCAATGAAGCACAATGGAAAAAATTGCATGACTAGAAGTTAAATAGTGAGGAAGCAAATAGTCACCGAACTTCAAGCGAAGATATGGTGGCAACACGTTCTTTTGACCGTAGTGCTGGAGTGGAAAACTTTATAGAAGCGCCAGTATCTTTCTCTAAACCTTTCACAATATTAGCACCCCTGCCAATCACACCTCCAGCAGCGACGTAAGAGCAAAGCAATCTAAAGACTACTTTTCTTTGAGCACAGTCAGCATCCAGATTCAATGCGCTATCAAAATCGGATGATAATGAATGGGCAACTGGAGAATGATTAACAGCATTTCTCGCTAACGGTTGTATTGAGGATTTTGCATCCAAAGGAAAGTCCACAGATTGTTCATGCAATGCACCTTTTGAAGTAACGTGGGGTGTGTTTCTCTCAGCTGGTAAGCGAATTTGAAGACGTCGAGAAACATGAACTAGTGCTTTCTTTACTGCAACAATTGCACCCATTATCTGCATTGTTTTAAATAATCATTTAGAGATAGAACAAATCAAATGCATATTTTTCCCCTACAAAGAAAATCACTTCATTTGCCACATCCAAATGCATCTCAATATTCCATTACAGAAGACAAACTAGAAAAAAACCATCACAGAATAAGGAGTTTGTTAAGGAGATAGGTTAATACAAATGTAATAGAGGATCTAAGTATCATTTAGTCACAAGAGTTAGTTAGGAAGGTAGTTAGTTATCTTCTAGAAGAATACTACTCTATATATACATAGGCTACATGTACTACTCATTACAGTGAATAATACAGATTGACAGTTTCTTCTTCTCTCATTTATCCTAGTCTTCTACTTCTCTTCTTTTTCTTCTACTTCTCCATCTTCATCACCTTCATACTCTACTGCTTCTTACTGCTTCTTGATCATTAACTTAGCTGCTTCTTAATCACTAATTCATCATGGTATCGGAGCTTCATTGATTCAAATCAGTGCTCACGCGATCCTATATTCTTCTTGATATCAAGAAATTCATATTTCGTTTGAATCTGTTGGGCATTATCAGAATCTCAAGTCATGGATTCAACTGCAGCTCCCTCAGTTCCTACTCAGAGCAGTTCACATTCCTCTGCAATTCAGGATATTAATCATCCTCTGCACCTATCTGTTGCGGATGTTTCTGGTAACTCTCTTGTTTCATTCCAGTTGAAAGGAAGTGAGAATTTTGTTTGGAGTAAAGCAATTAGAATTGCATTATTAGGGCGTAATAAATTTGGCCTTGTTGATGGATCTTGTAAGAAAGAAGTTCCTCTGTTGAATTGTGTAATGGGAAAGAGTAAATGCAATTGTTCTGTCATGGTTAATGAATTCTCTATCTTCTGATCTTCTTGGTGGAATAGTGTATGCATCTAATGCACATCTTGTTTGGCAAGATTTAAAAGAAAGATTTGATAAGATTGATAGTTCAAGAACCTATAATTTCCATCAAGAAATTGCTACTATCTCTCAAGGAGTTCAGTCTGTTTCTGTCTACTTTACTAAGCTAAAAAACTTGTGGGATGAGTTTGATTCTATGGTGCCATTTCCTGCTTGCAATTGTGAGACAACAACAACAACAACAACAACAACAAACCCAGTTTATTCCCACAAAGTGGGGTCTAGGGAGGGTAAGATATACGCAGTCCATACCGCTACCTTGAAGAAGTAGAGAGGCTGTTTCCGATAAAACCCCCGGCCTGCTTGCAATTGAGAGAAATTAAGAGAATTTGTGTTGTATCTTCAGAGGCAAAAACTGTACCAATTTCTGATGGGATTAAATGACACATACTCTCAAGCAAGAAGTCAGATATTACTAATGACACCCTTACCTACTGTTAACATGGCATACTCCATGATCATAAGTGATGAAAGTCAGAAGTCTGTGGTTCAAGCTGTCAATGCCACAGGTCTTCTTGCTGCTGCACCTAATATAGGTGATGCTGTAGCCATGTACTCTAAGTCCAGTCACTCAGGTGGTGCATATCATGAAGGGAAAAGAGGTTATAACACCAACTATAATCCAAATGCAGTATGTGATCACTGCAAACTGAAGGGGCGGTACAAGAGTGAGTGCTTTCAGTTGGTTAGATATCCAACAGGGCGCCTATGGTGATTCCAAAGGGAATATTGAGACCAAAAACAACTATGGTCACAACAAGGGTATGATCACAGATCCAAGCAAAGAAGAATTGGTCCTAGTGCACACAATGCTAGAGCTGAGGATTGGTACTGTCAGCCACTGCAAATGCAATCTCAGGGTGCTACTCAAGCATCACAGTCAACCTACAACATGCAAAATACAGGAGCTGTAGTCATGCCACCAAGGTTCACACCTGAACAATATGAGCAGATTGTCATATGTTGCAGAACCAAGTTCCAGTGCATAACATGACTACTTCAGCTCTCTCAGCTAACTCTGCAAACTTGTTAGGTACTTATAGTGCCTTACTAGTTACAAATGATCCACAAGAATGGATCATTGACACAAGGGCTACTAATCACATAACTGCAGATATTGATTTTCTGAATCACGATTCAATATCTGAGTCTGTGCAACCTATGAAGGTGGTGTTACCAAATGGTTATGTTTCACAAGTTACACATACTGGAACCAGTAACATATCTGATAATACCTCTCTCACAAATGTGTTTCACATTCCACCATTTAAATATAATCAGTTATCAGTCTCAAAAAGCTACTAAACAACTACAATGTTCAGCTACCCTTTTTCCTAACTTTTGTGTGTTTCAGGATCTTTGGAGTGGAAAGGTGAAGGAGATTGATAGAAAAAGAGATGGATTATACTTCTTACTGAATAAAGGACTACCAGGAACCAAAAAAACCAGCTTCAATGTGATGCCTGTAAATAGTACTAATAGGGAACTATGACATAAAAGACTTGGCCATGTTTCCTACAAAATACTGAATAGATGGCTAGGATCAGAAAATAAAAATACTACATGCAGTATTTGCCCATTTGCTAAACACGCTAGGCTACCTTTTCCAACTAGTGCATCAGTTAGTGAAAAGGCCTTTGATCTAGTCCATATGGACCTTTGGGGCCCTATAGAATACCTACTTGTGATGGTCATAAATGCTTTCTTACTATTGTAGATGATTACTCAAGAATGACATGGATCTTTCTACTCAAATTAAAGTCTGATGTGTTTGTTGTGCTTAAGTATTTCCTTTCTTACATTCAGAATCAATTTCATACTTGTATAAAAACCTTAAGAACTGATAATGGAACAGAGTTTGTAAATAGTTTATGTGGTGAATTGTTTACTCAGGTATAAACCATCAAAGTTCTTGTTCTTATACTCCACAACAAAATGGAGTTGCAGAAAGAAAACATAGACATCTGTTAGAAATGACTAGAGTTATTAGGTTTCAGGCTAACATCCCTCTCAAATATTGGGGGCACTGTGTTAAGGCTGCTACTTACTTAATTAACGGACTGCCTACACCTGTAATTAGTCATGTAACACCTTATAAAAGGTTGTATAACAGGAAGCCTTCCCTTGATCATTTAAGAGTGCTAGGTTGCCTGTGTTATGCAAAGACTGTTAATGAATCAGACAAACTTATGCCTAGATCAAGAGAGATATGGGATATTCAGAAACTAAGAAGGGATACATTCTACTTGATCTGACTAACAAAACTTTTTTTGTGAATAGGGATGCCATATTCATGAAAGATATATTTCCATTCAAAAGTCAGTTTACTCAAATCATCTAGATTACTCAATCACCTGAAACAATTTTCCCTATGTCCGATCAAGATCTGTTACTAGACACCGGCAATCCTATGACTCTAAGAACTGCTATTGAGTTGCTTGTATCTCAAGCACCTATGCAACAACAGTCAACTACTGATGCTATAAACTCACCTCAGCCATCTTTGTCCACTACAATGCCTTCTTCTACAACAACTCAAACAAGAACTGCAACCACAAGAACAACATATGTTCCTAACACTAGACAAACTAGAAGTACAACTGCTAGACAAGCTCAAGAGTTGCAGAGAAAATCTGCAATCACATCCTCCTGGATGGATGAAAGACTGTGTCATTAACAATCAATGACAATGTTTCTTATCCCTTATCTGACTATATATCATATGATAAATTGTCATCTAAATATCAATGTTACTTGTCTGCATTTTCTAACAATGTTGAACCAACAAGTTATGCAGAAGCTATCAAGGATCCCAGGTGGATAGAAGCTATTGAAACTGAAGTTGCAGCCCTTGAAAGCAACAACATTTGGACAGTGGTTCCTTTACCTGGAGGCAAGAAGCCAATTGGATGCAAATGGATCTACAAGGTGAAATACAAGTCAACAGAAGAAGTGGAGAGATTCAAGGCAAGGCTAGTTGCTAAAGGGCTATAGCCAAAAAAAAAGGGATTGATTATCACGAGACTTTCAGTCCTGAGTAGTATATAAAATAGTATTCCTCTAGAAGATACTTCTTAGGTGTTGAGTTTGCCAGATCTCATCAGAGAAAGTATGTTCTTGAAATCATATCTGAAACTGGACTTAGTGCTGCCAAACCAGCCCCTGAACCTATGGACACTACTACAGAGTTAACCACTAGTGAGTATGATTAGCATATCAAGGAAACTGATCAAGATGGTGATGTGCTTGCTGACCAAGGTGCCTATCAAAGACTTGTAGGCAAGCTGTTGTATCTAATAGTAACCAGACCAGATATAGCATATAGTGTACAAACACTAAGTCAATTCCTACATAAACCAAAATAGTCTCATATGAATGCAGCTCTCAGAATTGTTAAGTATATCAAGGGCAAACCAGAACAAGGTCTACTATTGTCTAGCTACAAAAAAGATGTACTCACAGCCCATTGTGATGCAAACTAGGCTGCTTGTGCATTCTCTAGGAAATCTATCACAGGGTACACTATCAAACTTGATGATTCACTCATCTCATGGAAGTCAAAGAAGCAAGCTACTGTGTCTAGAAGCTCAGCTGAATCTAAGTGCAGGAGTCTAGCTTCCACAGTAGCTGAACTTGGACTATTAGCCTAATATCAGATCTTGGAGTTTAGATTCAGTTACCAGTTACAGTCTTTAGTGACAGTAAAGCTGCAATTCAGATTTCAGCAAATCTTGTGTATCATTAGAGGACTACACACATAGAAATAGATTGTCACTTTATTAGAGAAAAGATTCAACAAGGCTTAATAAAGCCTAAATGCATTTCAGCACATGATCAACCTGCAGATGCTCTAACCAAAAGTCTAAACAGAGTCCAACATGAATACTTAATCTCTTGGACTTGCTAACATATTTGCAGTACCAAGTTTGAGGGGGAGTGTTAAGGAGATAGGTTAAAACAAATGTAATAGAGGACCTAAGTATCATTTAGTTACACAAGTTAGTTAGAGAAGTAGTTAGTTATCTTCTAGAAGAATACTACTCTATATATACATAGGCTACATATACTACTCATTTGTTAATTATTGCCTCACTTTCTGCAGTAAAAGTAGGAGTAGTTGCTGGACATTATCCAGCTTTTTTAGCCATGTTCTCAACTTAGTTTAGTTGTTGTTTTTTAGGTGTTAATGGTTCTGTTTTTTAGGATGTTGCTGATCATGGAATCATGTGCAAGTAGTTGCTTAATTATTGGATTTGGTTGTAGCGATTTTTTCTATTTAAGCACAATTTCATTTTAATGAAAAACACAGCTTTCCAGCAACAAATACTTTCTCTGTTTCTTGCCTTTGTTCTGTTTCTAAGAGTGAAGTTAACTTAAAATTCTAACAAATTGGTATCAAAGCTCTCTTCTTGAGGGACCTGCATTTGAAGGAAATATATCTTTCTCGTCTTGTTTTTTCTTTTATGGATTCAAAGACTCCTTTCACTACACTAGCACCACCAGTCTTCAAAGATGAAGGCTATCATGTCTGGGCAGCAAGAATGGAGGCACACATGGAGGCAAAAGATCCATGGGAAGCTGTTGAGGAGGACTATGAAGTTCCTCCTTTGCCTGAAAATCCAACCATGGCGCAGATTAGGAATTACAAGGAAAAGAAAACAAGAAAATCAAAAGCTAGAGCAACGTTATTCGCTGCAGTCTCATCTGAAATCTTTGTCAGGATTATGACATCGAAATCAGTTTTTGAGGTCTGAAATTTCTTAAAGAAAGAATATGAAGGAGATGAACGGATCAAAGGTATGCGTACTCTTAACCTGATCCGAGAATTTGAACTTCAGAAGATGCAGGATTCAGAGACAATCAAAGAGTATTCTGATAGATTACTCAACATTGCCAACAATGTAAGATTACTTGGCTCTGAATTTCCTGATTCTAGATTGGTTCAAAAAATTCTCGTAACAGTCCCCGAAAGGTTTGAAACAACTATTTCCTCGCTGGAAAATTCGAAGCATCTGCCACAGATTAATTTGGCAGAATTATTGAATGCTTTGCAGGCACAAGAACAGAGAAGACTAATGAGGTCTGAAAGATCTGTTCAGGGTGCACTACCTGCAAAAGTTCAATCAAACCAGGGAGACAAAGAAAAGAAAAAGCAGAACAAAAAGGAAAATTCAAGTTCTCATTCTCCTGGGATCAACAGGGGAACGAAACGTGATTTTCCTCCTTGCAAGCATTGTGGAAAGAAGGGTCATCCACCGTTCAAATGTTGGAGAAGCCCAGACCAACAATGTGAGAAATGTCGGCAGATGTGACATCGTCAGAAGGTTTGCAAAAACACTCAGCAAACTAATGTTGCACAGGTAGCTAATCAGGAAGATGAAGAGCAACTCTTTGTAGCAACATGTTTGGCAACTAGCTGCCCGAGTGACAAGTGGCTTATTGACAGCGGTTGCAGAAACCACATGACATTTGATCGTGATCTCCTCAAGGAGTTGGATACTTCAGTAATTTCCAAAGTACAAGTTGGTAATGGAGACTACATTCCTGCCGAAGGCAAAGGTACTGTGGAAATGAAATGCTCCTCAGGTACAAAACTAATCAAAAATGTGTTTTTTGTACCTAATATTAGTCATAGTTTGTTAAGTGTCGGGCAGATGCTTGAGAATGGTTTCAAAATTTTCTTTGAAACCAATTACTGTCAAATCAAGGATGAAGATGGCAGAAACTTATTCAAGGTAATGATGAAGGGAAGGAGCTTTACATTGGATCTTTTAGATCATGAGAAAAAAGTCTATTCTGCAACTAAAATCAAAGCACAAGTTTGGCACAAAACACTCGAACATTTCAACCATGCTGCGGTAATAAACTCACAAAAGAAAGATATGGTTCGCGGGCTGCCTAATCTTGAAGTCGAAATACCAGATTGCAAAACTCGTCAATTTGGCAAGCAAGCAAGGCTACCTTTCAAGAAAACAACCTGGAGAGCCACTGAGAAGCTAAAATTAATCCACACAGATTTGGCTGGTCCTCACCGAACTCCGTCACTCAAAAGGAGTAAGTACTACATTGTTTTCATTGATGACTATACGAGAATCTGTTGGATTTATTTTCTCAGGTTCAAGTCAGAGGTTGCCACTATTTTTGGAAATTCAAGCAATGGATTGAAACTCAAAGTGGCTGTACCAATCATTAAGGTCCGACAACGGCAAGGAGTACACATCTGATCAGTTCAATACATTTTATGAAGAAGCCGGAATTGAACACCAACTCACTGCTCCATATAATCCACAGCAAAATGGAGTTAGTGAGAGGAAGAATTGTACCATAATGAAGATGGCTCGATGCTTGTTGCATGAAAAGTGTTTGCCAAAAGAGTATTGGGCAGAAACTGCTCATACATCAGTCTTTCTACTCAACGGGCTTCCAACAAAAGCATTAGAAGGAAAGACACCATTTGAAATCTGGTATGGTTATACACCTTTAAAAAATCTCAAAGTGTTTGGATGTTTGTGCTTTACTTATGTGCCACAGAGTAAAAGAGATAAGCTTGATAAAAAGGCAGAAGTTGGAATATTTGTGGGTTATAGCGTTGTTTCTAAGGCTTACAGAGTTTTCAAACCTCATACAAGGAAAATTCTGCTAAGTAAAGACTTCATTTCATGGAGGATGAAAAATGGAACTGGGAAGAAGCAGAACCAGTGCTATTTCCAGATCAAAGTAAAATACCTCAGTTGAAAGAAGATGAATTGGTGGATGATGTTCCGGTTAGAGGCACAAGATCACTATCTGATATCTATCAGAGATGCAGATTTTTGCGAAGCAGAAAAAAATCCGAAATGGAGAGCTGCAATGAAGGAAGAACTCACCATGATTGAGAAGAACCAGACTTGGAAACTTGTGAAAAGATCGAAAGACAAGAAAGTCATAGGAGTGAAGTGGATTTTCAGAACCAAGCTGAACGCAAATGGCTCTATCAACAAGCACAAAGCCAGACTTGTTGTAAAGGGGTATGCTCAAATTTTTTGTATTGATTTTTCTGATACATTTGCTCCTGTTGCTAGATTAGAAACCATCAGATTGTTGTTGGCTATAGCTGCACAAAATGGTTGGAAAATGTTTAAGCTAGACGTTAAATCAGCATTCTTGAATGGCTATCTTGAGGAGGAAATTTATGTTGAACTTGGTACAACAGGATTGATGAACATTTGGTGCAGTTGGGTTTTAGAAAAAGCCTCAGCGAAGCTATTCTCTACATTAAAGGTGATGAAACAAACCTTATTGTTATTTCACAATATGTAGATGACCTGCTAGTTACAGGAAGCAATCATGAGCTTGTTCAGAAATTTAAAGAAGATATGCAGCATACTTTCGAGATGACGAACTTGGGAGAAATGATTTATTTTCTAGGAATGGAAATCAAGCAAGATCAAAATGAAGTTTTCATCTCTCAAAAGAAGTATGCAAGAGACATCTTGAAAAAGTTCAGGATGGAAAATTGCAAAGAAACAACTACTCCGATGTGTCAAAAGGAGAAGTTGAGCTAAAATGATGAAGCTGAAAAAGTAGATGAGACTCTTTACAGAAGTATGGCTGGATGTCTTATGTATCTTACAGCAACTACACCCGACATTTTATATGTTGTAAGTTTTCTATCTAGATTTACTAATTGTGCAACCAACACTCATTTTAGAGCAGCAAAAAGGGTGATAAGATATGTTAAGGGAACACTGAATTTTGGAATCAAGTTTAATGCAAATCAGAAGCACGTGTTGCAGGGGTATTCTGATAGTGATTGGGGTGGTTCTTCTGAAGACATGAAGAGCACTTCTGGTTATTGTTTTAGTCTTGGTTCAGGTATATTTTCTTGGTGCTCTAAAAAGCAAGAAATTGTTGCACAATCGACGGCTGAAGCTAAGTTCATTGCAGCAACAACTGCTGCAAATCAAGCCTTATGGCTTAGAAAAGTGCTACTTGATCTGAATTTAAAGCAAGAGAAATGCACAGAGGTGTTTGTAGATAATCAAACAGCTAATCTTGTTTTCATGCAAAAACCAAGCATTTCAATATCAAATTATTCTTTCTCAGAGACGTGCAGAAACAAGGATTGATTGGGTTAAAGTACTACAAGACGGATCTTCAACTGACAGATATGTTTATCAAAGCCTTGCCAAAGAGCTGATTTGAATTTCTCAGAGAAAGACTTGGAATTTGCAGCAACTGAAGCAAGGAGGAGTGTTGCTTATTGCCTCACTTTCTGCAGTAAAAGTAGGAGTAGTTGCTGGACATTATCCAGCTTTTTTAGCCATGTTCTCAACTTAGTTTAGTTGTTGTTTTTTAGGTGTTAATGGTTCTATTTTTTAGGATGTCGCTGATCATGGAATCATGTGCAAGTAGTTGCTTAATTATAGGATTTGGTTGTTGCAATTTTTTCTATTTAAGCACATTTTCAGTTTAATGAAAAAAACAGCTTTACAGCAACAAATACTTTCTCTGTTTCTTGCCTTTGTTCTGTTTCTAAGAGTGAAGTTAACTTAAAATTCTACCAAAAATGAATAATACAGGCTGACAGTTTCTTTTCCTCTCATTTACTCTAGTCTTCTACTTCTCTTCTTTATCTTCTATTTCTTCATCTTCATCACCTTCATACTCTAGTGCTTCTTGATCACTAACTTAGCTGCTTCTTAATCGCTAATTCATCGGAGTTCCTTTCAACTTACATTCCACTACATGAACCGGTAAGCAAATTAGCAAAAAGTAATAATAGGCCAACAAAAAGTGAAAGAGAACATGGGAAAATAGTATAAAAGCATGCAAAAGTTGCGACATGCTTCCATGCAAGTAGTATAGAAGGATGCCCATTTCCAAATCTAGTAAGTCCTTCATTTCACCTCAATGAATAATAACTATCTTTCGGCTTTCTCAACTCTCACATCAATTCACACACTATGTTTTCCCTCCTTTTTCAATGATTGTTTTTTAGTGTCGCTGTCGAACATGTGGCAGCTACATAGGGACTTTGATTTACCTCAAAGGTTACCAAGTTTAACAGATTCCATCTGCATCCCACTGTAAGGCAGAAGATCAACACAGGTGTGGAGGGCGGTAACCATACAAGTGAAACCCTTTCCCCAAACCCACATTTTATTATCATTCTCACTACACTCTAAAGAAAAGATTAGTCATACGAATCCAATATTTCATATCTTCTCTAGTTAGTCGAAAAGTTGGTAGCAGCAAACACATTAAACTACCGAAAGCAATTTAAGATGTCAATACAACGTCACCTCAATCTCAAACTAGCTGGAATTTCTATACAAAACATCTATATTCATTCCCTATCTCTATGAGGTAGGGGTACGGTCTACATACATTCTACCCTCTTCAGACCCCACTGGCGGTGGATTACACTGGGTATGTCGTTGTTGTTATCTTCTATACTCATTCCCCTCCATTTCATTTCCGTACTCAATAATTTATGACAAGTTAGGGGTTCTCCCTCGAGCAAACACATTAAACTATCTATTGCAACCCTTAATCTCAAACTAGTTGGAATTTCTATATAAATCTTTTATATTCATTCTCTATCCTTATGAGATAGCTGTAAGGTTAGTGTACACCCTACCCTCCCCAGACCGCAATTGCGGGATTACATTGAGTATGTTGTCGTTGTTATCTTCTATATTCATCCCACTCCATTTCATTTCAGTACTCAAAAATTTGTGACAAGTTAGGGGCTCTCTAAGAGGGTTCCCTCATCAGCAAACACATTAAACTAACCATTGAAAGCAATTTGAAATGTCAATACAATGACACCTCAAGCTCAAACTAGTTGGAATTTCTATAAGGTTTGTGTACACTCTACCCTCCCCAGACCCCACTTGTATGATTACACTAGATATGTTGTTGTGCTTCTATATACATCCCACTCCATTTCATTTCAATACTCAATAACTTTTGTCAAGTTAAGAGGGTTCTCTCAAAAGCAAACACATTAAACAAACTATTGAAAGAAATTTGAAACGTGAATACAACGACGGCGCCTCGATCTTAAACTAGTTGAAATATCTATATAAATCTTCTATATTCATTCTATATCTTTACGAGGTAGGGTAAGGTCTGCGTACACTCTATCCTTCCCGAGACCCCACTTGTGGGATTACATGGGATATATTGTTGTTGCCGTTGTTATCTTCTATATTCATTCTACTCCATTTCATTTTGGCACAAAATAACTTGCGACAAGTTAGGGGTTCTCTCGATAGCAAACACATTACACTAACTATCGAAAGCAATGTCAATATAACAACGACACGTCACTCTCAAACTAGTTAAAATTCCTATATATAAATCTTCTATATACATTCTCTATAATGTCTATGTACACTCTACCTTCCCAAACTCCAAGGTATGTTGTCATTGCTATCTTCTATATCCATTCCACTACATTTCATTTCAATATTCAATAATTTACAACAACTTAGGGGCCCTCTCAATCACATTGTCAAACAATCACTAATCGAACGAAAAAAACAAACGCCAAACACGAAAACAACACAAACCATACAACACAACAACATTAACATCTCCAAACAGACAAAACAACCAAACGTACCCTCACCTGAATCAACTCTATAAGGTCTACGTACACTCTACCTTCCCAAACCCTTAGGTATGTTGGTTTTGCTATCTTCTATATCCATTCCACTACATTTCATTCAATACTCAATAATTCACAACTTTTTAGGGGTCCTCTCGATCGCATGGTCATACAATCACAAATCGAACAAAAAAACCAAACATGAAAACCAGCAACTCTATATAAGGTCTACGTACACTCTACCTTCCCCATACCGTTCAGTATATTGTTGTTGCTATCTTCTATATCCATTCCACTCCATTTCATTTCCATACTTAATAATTCACAACTTAGCGGTCCTCTCAATCACATTGTCATACAACCACTAATCAAACAAAAAACCCAAACGCCAAACACGAAAACAACACAAACCCATACAACACAACAACATTAACATCTCCAAACGGACAAAACAACCAAACATACCCTCGCCTGAATCAACTCTATCAGGTCTCCGTACACTCTACCTTCCCCAGACCCTTAGGTATGTTGTTGTTGCTATCTTCTATATCCATTTCATTTCCATACACAATAATTCACGACGACTTAAGCGTCCTCTCAATCACATTTGTAACACCCTATACTTTCAGACTTGAACGTAAATTGTCATCTCTACTTGTACACATTCCAAAAACCATAAATCTATTGTGAATATAGTGTTTTAATCAACTATGTAGTGTATAAATCTAGTTGAGCATGAATTGAGATCATGAGGTCCCCTAACTCAAGGACGAGTTGAAAGCTTTTCCATCGATTGAGTTTTAGTAAGCGTCAAAACTTGGGTCAACTTCAATCGGTCATTACCCTTTGTATGTATTGAATTAGAGTGCCTACTATATATCAAATAAAAGGCATTCGAATTATCTTTCCAACGATACCAATTTCGCAAAAATCCGACACCCGAGGAAGAAGTTATGGCTTTGCAAAGTGGAGTGTGTCGTGCAACATAAGGTCTGCGACGCACACCCTAACTTATGCCATAAGGTGTGCGACGCACAACCTAATGTGTGCGATAAAGAGTGCGCCGCACAACCTATATTATGCGATAAGTTGTGCGCCGCATACATTACTACTCAAGTGATTTAAACACTCCATTTTTGGGGCAAAATGGTCCTTTTCCCACCCTTATTTAGCCATAAACACGAAATTCAGTCCCCAAATACCCCAAAAATACACCTTCATGCATCAAAATTGCTCAAGTTCTCTCCTTAGGGTTTCAAAATAAAAACCCAAGCAACTCAAGATTCAACCGTGGGTTTTTAAAACTAATTGCATATTTGGAATCTCCAGAACGTAGGCTTCAAGAAACACCTATCATCTTCGCATATAGAGGTACGTGGGGTTATCCTAAAATCTCATGGGCCTTTAAATTCATGTTTTACAATGGGGGTTTTGAAACTACGAATATAATCATGTTTTGAACGTTTCTATAATATTGATTTGGTCTTCAGGCCTATTTCCGAAGTGATTTGACATATTATATATGTATATGCATGTGTTTCGAAAAGGTGTTAATTTGAGAGCATGAATTATATGGAATCCCTCTCTTGATGTGAATTTGTTTTAAATGTTCATATGATGTAAATTGATTGAAAACATCTTGAAAAACATGATATGAAATGTTTTGAGAATTGATATGATTTTGACTTGAAAACGAGAGGGCTATTTGTGTTGAAACATGTTGAATACAATGGTTGAATGAGAAGAATGATGTGATATTGATGGCTTGCAAGTCGGGTATGACGATACCCTACAGAATATGATATGTGATTGAATCAGATGAAATTTGAATGCATTGATTTTACATGAGATAGGTGGATACTCGAAGAAGGCGTTTGAGTGTAAGGGCTCATCGCTGGAAACCGTGTTTGCCGACATGGGAATTTGGTACCCTGCTTTGTGATCTTGCGTACCTAACTTTATGTTATTCCCAAGTTGGGACTATGGTTAGGAGCCCTGCTTTGTGATCTTGTGCACTACCATTGGGTCGAGACACCCTGCTATGTGATCTTGTGTGTCTTCCCCTCACTTATACTCTAATCTCGGCGGCAACCGAGGTTTGACAGTTGGTGTAAATATGACATGTAGGGTATTCCACCTAGCTCAGCTGCATTACATTGTTGTTGAAAACAATTGCATTACGCCCATGTGTTCTCAAATGATTTGATATGAAACTGCTTTATAATGGCTCTCAACTATATTTTGTAAAAAATATTATGTTTTGTTTTGATATCTCTGCGTACCAGTACTTTTGTATTGACCCCCTTCCCTCCCAGGTTCGGAGGCACAGTCTAGGGGTCCAGAAAATCAGTAGATTCCTCAGACAGATTTGCAGAGTCACTTGGTGAGCCTTCTATATTTTGGAAGGCCTGATATCTGGTAGTTTCACTTATCATTTATTAGTTTTGGGTCTACTGGGGGCCTTGTCCCAGTTTTCAGATAGATATTTGTTTCAGTCATGTAGTAGAGATTTCGCAGACGTTATAGAGATGTTGTGTTGAGATTGTGGGACATTATTTCCCGTTATTGATTTCATATGATTCTTGACCATGTTTCCGTAATATTGTTTATCTTCCGCATTTCTTTTATCATATGAGTTATGTGCATGATTATCAGACAAATAGGGGTGTTTCGGGCCTTCATGGTTCGGAATGCTCGTCACGGCCAAGGCCCCGGTTCGGGTCGTGACAACATTGTCATACAATCACTAATTGAGCAACACAACAACACTAACATCTCCAAACAGACAAAATAACCAAACATACCCTCACCTAAATCAACTCGTACACTCTACCTTCCACAGACCCTTAGGTATGTTGTCGTAGCTATCTTCTACATCCATTCCACTACATTTCATTGCAATACTCAATAATTCACAATAACTTAGGGGTCCTCTCAATCACATTGTCATACAATCACTAATCGAA
>NC_061122.1:5027046-5076771 GCF_002878395.1 Capsicum annuum
TGTTGTTGTTGCTATCTTCTATATCCATTCCACTCCATTTCATTTCCATACTGAATGATTCACAACAACTTAGGGGTCCTCTCAATCACATTGCCATACAATCACTAATTGAACAACACAACAACATTAACATCTCCAAACAGACAAAAAACAAACATACCCTCACCTGAATCAACTCTTCTTCCGGTACAGCACAAGGTGGAAGTTGCTCCTTATTCAAAACCTTAATCTTCGCACCAGTACTTTTCCTTATACCATCAACAATGACACCACCTTTTCCTATTAATGCACCAATTTGACTCGAAATTGCAAGCATTCTACACCCAACTGACCCGTTTTTTTCAGCTCCACCACTTCCTTCAATCTGTAAAATACGTTCGTAAACACGAACCAAACCTTCTTGTGCTCTCGAGACTTCTACTAGTTCAACTTCGTCACTACTATTATCACACTTCATCATGATTTTTCTATCGATAATTGAGTCACCAATGATGTTGATGACCCGTTCGTGCCAATGTGGTAACGGGTCTTCGAGCCGGATTTTACACCCGGTTTGAGCTTCCAGCTGCCGGATTAAACCGCCTGAGTTTCCGATTACTCCGCCAGCTGTGTTGACGTGGCAGAGTAATCGGAAATGAACTTCTCCTCCACTTCCCCCGCCGCTGACGGCGGAGGCGCCGCTGCTGACGCCGTGTTTGATCGCCGGACGGTGGTGGTTTTGGTGGTTCATTTTTTTGTTTTACACAAAAAGTTAAATTTTGTATGTTTCTTCGCCGGAGTGCGGGGGAGTACGGCGGAGGACGGTGGCAAAAAGGTGGTGGTGTTAATGAAATGTTGGCTCAAGGACATATATATATGTGTGACTTTAGTATGACTTCAGTGTGACTCTGTCGTTTTTTTTTTTTTTTTTTGTTATTTCCAAATTGGATCATACTCCCTTAGTACGTATTACTTCATTATCTTACTAAAAGTAATTGATTATCTTACTAACCATAATTATTCATAGATACATACTAAAATAGAAGATTAATTGAATAAAAATATCATCGTTCACTAATCATAACATGATAGTACAATATTTATTGTATTTTGATTTACTATCTTACTATTCTTTGATTGGTTACTATCTTTTTATGGGAGATTCTGCAATAATCTGTGTTGTCATATTACCTGCACTAAATTTCTTTTCTTTGTATCTAAATTTTCTATACTCGAATCGAGGACAGTGACGGAGTCAGGATATTTATGAAGGGGGTTATAAGTGAACATATTAACTAATCAAAGAGAGTTCAATATCTAATATATATACATAAAAAATAATTTTACTCGAGGTAATGATAAGGTATGTGTATATTTTAGCCTCCCTTGACTTTAGTTGTGGAATTTACTAGGTGTGTGGTTGCTGTATTAGTTGTCCACCTTGCTAAATTAGAAAAATATTAATTAATTTTTTAAAATTATTTTGTAAGAATTTTTTTTAAAAGTGTTCAGTCTTATTTGTAAAATTTTCAAAAAATTATTTTGAAGGGTCAATTAATAAAATTACTTTCTTATTTATGATTTCTTAACATGCGTGTAAAATAAAAAATGATCAACTAATATAAGATAAGTTGAGTACCTGTCAATGCTATAATATTGCGTATAAACATCTCAATTATATCAATATATCAGTTATATACTTTAATTTGCAATACTATAATATTGCGTCTAAACATCTCAATTGTATCATTATATCAGTTATATACTTTAATTTGTAAAATAATCATCCAGATATCTTTAATTGTCATGTTAGTGTTGAGTATTTATGGGACAAGTAAAGATAAGTTGGAGTGTATAGTTGTTACTTTCAAATTTAGAATATTTACTTGTTAGGCAAGACGAAATTTGAGGGTATAGTATGTGATATATTTTTTTTTCGTTTTTTTTTTTCTCTTATATGGTAAGGGTGTGTTTGTATGTGAAATTATAGAAGTTTCTTTTTTGCTATTTAACAATCGTGGTTACTACACTAATTATGGTGAAGCTTTTTTCCTGGTTTCTCATTCGATGTTTGGTACCCGTATTGCAACCCGACTAATTCAGATTCGCACCGGGTAGGGCCCCATTTAGGGGTAGTGCTCCCAACAGAGTTTTCTCCATGTAAAGGGTCGAATCTTCGACCTCTGATTGAGGTGAAGCAACCTCACCCGCTGCACCACAACGTATTTTTATGTAAGCTTTAAAATACCTTTAAGCTTACATAATAAATAATGCATGTTTTGATGAATCTGTTTCACCTATTTTGATATAATTTGGGTCAGACTTTAAAATTCTATTTTCAAATATCCGTTTGATCATAAATTTTGAATCAGATTTTAAAAATATATCTTCAAATATCTATTTTATCATGAATTTCGAATCAAATTTTGAAATGAAATCTTCAAAGAATTTTAAAAGCTAATCCAACTTTTTATGAGAAAATTCACTTTTACTCACAAAAGTTTAATTTTTTTCAGAATAAAATTTTCATGCTTAGCCTCTTTACTTTTTTGTTTCCTTCACTTTTCTTAGTGTCAAAAATGTGTATCCAAACAAAGCATTAGGCTATTGTTTGCTTTCACAAAAGATTCCCTACACATTTTTTTGGTGGAGCCATGCCTCTTTTGCTTCATGACAAGGACTAAGAACATCTTTTGGTGGAAAAAAAAAAAATCTAGTGGTCATATATTAATTAAATAAAAGGCTATATATCCTTTTAGAGAAAGTTTTTAAGGAAATCAAAACTAAATTTAGAAGGAAAATTTGAGAATCTAATACTTAGCCAGCAAATCAAAGTTTAAAACACATAAGGAGGAAGATTTAAAATATAAAAAAATAAATATATGAAGAAGTTAAGGTGATTTAACGTTTGCGTTGTGGCCTCCTGGCTCCTATCATGATTTATTCGGATGTTTAATTTAGGCTAAATTAATAAATGCATAATATGTGTTTGAATATACATAACTATCATTTAATCATGATTAATTAATATATATTTTCATTATATCATTAAACTATTGTAACTTGAATTTGAAGTTATTAATGAATATGGATAAGTATTTAATATTTCTTTTATGTGCCTAATTACATTTTACTATTAAATGAAAGGAACATTCTTTCTTTTATGTGCCTAATTACATTTTACTCTTAATTGAGAGGATCGTTCTTTTCTTTTTGTTTTTATTTTGGATAAATGAAAGTGGCCTTTTGTATACTTGCATCAAATTTGTGATTTTTGAAAGATAAAAGAGCTTAGGGGAAAATGCAACTTCTCAATTATAAAGAAGGAAAGAATAAAGAAAGGATAAGATTTTTAATAGGATAGTTGATACTCTAAACTTAAAAGTTAAAATCTTTTTCGTTATTGCACTTATTCTATTTTATTTTTAGATCCCTCGAGAAACTCATAATTTCTGCCACAACCTCTGCTCTTCAGGTGAGCACGATTGGATCTAAGGTCTCACACATGAGAGACCACCTCCCAACCACTCAATCATGCCCTTGTGGACGCACTTATTCTTTAATTGTTATTTTTTAAAAAAAAAAATAAAATTCATAATACATTAAATATGAGGTACGTGAAATGGTAGCTCCAACATTCAAATGTGTGATTGACCAAAGCACAATAACCACCGACGATTTTGATAGAATGAATGAGGATCCTTTCAATATAGTTTTATTAGAATGCAGAGTTATACAATGTAAGCATTAATGGAGAAAATTGATTAACAATAGTATTAATTAAACTATGATTTTGAATTAATATTAATCAAAAAGTAATGCAAACCCAATCAGATATCTATATAACCAGTGGTCTTAATTAAACGCAGTGAAAAATGAAAAAAAAAACACTGTTGCTCCCTCCAGGAATCGAACCTAGGTTGTTGCTGCAGATATTCTTTAGAATGACCAACAGGCTATGCATCTTTAGCTTGTTAGGAGCGTTCAACAATATATATATAACTACAAATATCTATATTTAATGAAAATTTTTTCCCTTCTGACCAGCCTTCGGGGCTGTAGCTCCGCCCCTGCTTAAACGGTACCCATTTGGGAGGAACCGTGTATTCCTCCAGTGTCATCCGACCTCCATAATCATTATTCAATCCTGGCACAGGTCCCGTGAAAACCAAAAACGCGGCGATGAATATGCCGAAATGGGCTGTTGGAATGTTGAATTTTGAAGCGATTGAAGGAATCCAGTAAGACGTAAAACCAAAGAGTATAAAATCAGGAGCTGAACCTTCGAGAAACTTAGCCATGGGTTCTTCAAGTCCATCTTGAGCAATTTTGAGATACTTGGCTTGCTCGTAAGGTACATCAATGGTGGCTTCTGCATTTTCAGGTAAATTTTCTACGCGGGGTAGAGGAAGTTTGACGAATTTCAAGAACTGGACAAGATTTGGAGGAAGTTTTGGTAGACGATCGATGTTTCTAGGAGTAGAAATGAAGGAAACTGTATGACCCTTTTGAGCAACGAGCTTTGATAGCTCTAAATATGGAATCATATGGCCAAAAGCTAGCCATGGAAATACTGCAATATGCAACTTTTTGTTTGTTTCTGCCATTTTTTTGTGTTAAAGAGTAAGTGGTTATACATTTATAGATTGATGAATTTCAAGAGATAAGAGTCAACTGTCGTTGATATGTAGTCCCCTTATGGACCACTTATACAGTTACTCCATTATTAATGGTGGAGATTACCGGCGGTTAGTCAAATACACATAAAATATCTCGACTTTTAGTTTTATATCTGGAATCTGGATTATCAGGTGTGCGTATTTTTTACTTGAACTATCATCAGCTATATATCAAAACGTATCAAAAATATTAATTGTTTGAGTTTCATACCTAAACTTTCAGGTAAAAAAAGTAAACATTTAATAGTTGATGAGTTGTAGTGGTGATTGACAATGCAAAATGATGGCTGCCGGTGATTATGATATAAATAGTGACCAGTGATGGACTAACGGTGACGTCTAATTATGGTGATTGGAGGTGGTTGTGAGTGATAATAGCTAATATTGGTGAGCGACTACGATGGTTCGCGATGAAATTAAATGTCATTGTTACAATAATCCAAAAACAAATAGCATCTTATACATTCGGACCTATTAAATGATAGAAATTATAGACTAAATAATTACAAATCTGACTTAAAAAAAATGAATTATATTTATAATGGATGAGATATGATGATTAAGATTCATATCTTCTTTGTGTGTAAGCAAATGATGAGGTCCATGGAGTTCTTTCTTTGCAATTTACGAACTACAAATTAGAAATCCACGAGTACGAAGTGTGTTGTTGATCTAATGACAAAAAAAAGAAATTTGTTAAACGATATTGTCCTCTTGGTCGAGGCTTCAAATCCGTGTGGTCACGACAAAACCTTTTATTCATACGAGACGGCAAATGAGCTTACCACACACATGGTCAAACTTGATTTATTCAATTTTATTGCATTTTTATCTTTTATTTTGAGATGAGTTTTAAGCTAATCGATGCACAAGTTAACCAAATAGAAATCAAAGCACTCCGCAGTTTTAAAGAAAAAAGAACCATCGCTTACTCATGGAGATAATTGATAATCTGATAAAATAATCTAAGGGGTACATAAATTGATCTGAAATCACAATTATTGAAAAATGCAAGCAAATCGACTCATTTTATGTTCTAGTTTTCTTATAATTTTGAAGATGACTTAATAAATTTTTCACGTAATTGTCTTGTCTTTTCTTGTCGCAAAAAAGATATTTCACCTCTTTAACCTTCTTTCTATAAATCTCACCCTCTTCCTTAACGAGTACCATACTTACCGACTCAGCCACCGAGTCACGAGTGAATGATCCATCCCGATCATTTCTCGGTATCGAATACGCCATCTTCTTCTCCTCCAAAAGCCTAGCATTTATTCCTTGATCAGCCAAGAATGTTAATAGAACCAATGGCTTTTCAAATTGTATTGCTTCAACCACCGAACTCCATCCAGAATGAGTCAAAAATCCACCTATTGAATCATGACTCAGTATCTTGAGCTGCGGCGCCCAACTCGTGCACACAATTCCCCTTCCCTTTGTTCGTTCCTCGAACCCTTCTGGTAAGCAAATCAATTCATCATCAGATTCCCCTCTTTTAGTTCTCAAAACCCAGAAAAATGGTAATCCGGAAAGTTCTAACCCGAGTGATAACTCAGTGAGTTCATTTTGACTCGGTTTTGCCTCGCTACCAAACGCTACATAGATCACTCTTCCCTTTTCTTGCTTATCGAGCCAAAATTTTATCTCTCTCCATGCATTGATCTTCGTGGTTTCATCTTCATATGTCGTTGTCGGAAGTTGACCCACCGGAAAAACTGGTTTCCGGTGAATATCTTGAATAACTTTCAACCATTCTGGTTCGAATTCAGAACAACTCCTCACAAGAAAAAAATCACAATTTTCCACAGATTTATAGAAACGAGTAATATCAGCAATGTTCTCTTCATCACCCTCCATGGATGCCTCGAAGATTCGAGAAACTTCAAACAGCTTCCATGCAACAGTGGTCTCAAACGACACCCATTTCGGTGGAACAGTATATTCCTCTGGCGTCTTCCGAATTTCATAATCATTGTTCAATCCCGGCACAGGTCCGGCGAAACCCAGAAACGCGGCGATGAATATGCTGAAATAAGCCGTTGGAATGTTGAATTTTGAAGCAACTGAAGGAACCCAATAAGAAGTAAAATCAAAGAATATAAAATCAGGAGCTGAATCTTCGAGAAACTTAGCCATTGATTCTTCAAGTCCATCTTGAGCAAGTTTAAGGTACTTGACTTGTTCATAAGGTACATCAATAGTGGCTTCTGCATTCTCCGGTAACTTTTCCACGTGGGGCATCGGAAGTTTGACGAACTTCAAGAACTGAGAAAGATTTGGAGGAAGTTTTGGTAGACGATCGATGTTTCTAGGAGTAGAAATGAAGGAAACTGTATGACCCTTTCGAGCAATGAGCTTTGATAGCTCTAAATATGGAATCATATGCCCAAAAGCTAGCCATGGAAATACTGCAATATGCAACTTTTTGCCATTTTCTGCCATTTTTGTGTGCTATGGAAGTATTTTAATTTCTTGCATAATGCAAGTAGAAACTATAGACTTTATAATATTATGAATCTCAATAATAGTCCAACGTAACAAAGATAAGATACACACATTTATTTTTTCCAAAAACCGATCTTGCTGTATTTTTATATTTGTTCCGTATGGAATCAGTTATGTATATAATAATCTAAAAATCATTGGTCGATGATCATCATATTTCACCAACAAGAAGGCAGGCAAATATAAATACGTTAGTGAAAAATTATACTACGATATATGCATGACATACGTAGAAGTGTCAATACAATTTTCGAAAAAGGTTCTAAGTTGTCTCTATGATTGTTTCACAAGAATATTTAAATGCACATTCACACTAAGAACTTTTATCTTGTAGCAGGACAGCCAAAATCTTTATTATAAAAAAAAAAAAATATATTCACGGTGGCCCTGCAAGTGGATCCCATAGCATTATAAAATAATTTTCTGGGTGGAAAAACCAATCAACGAACAATATAAAAATATATATATACAGTTGAATGATATGACAAGGGACAAAGATTATATAAATAATTATAGTGCAAATGGCTTTTGGAAAATAATTAAAGTTATATTGAATCTTCTTGGTTGGAATACTATTCTTGATATTTACAAATTGATAATGATCATTAGTTGCTAATTAATATATCTACAAGTGCATTTGCAAGAAAAAAGACAGAGCTCTACCTAGCACACAAAAATGGCAGAAAACAACATAAGGTTGCATGTGGCAGTATTTCCATGGCTAGCTTTTGGCCATATGATTCCATATTTGGAGCTATCAAAGCTCATTGCTGAAAAGGGTCATACAGTTTCCTTCATTTCTACTCCAAGAAACATCGATCGTCTACCAAAACTTCCTTCAAATCTTTCTCAGTTCTTGAAGTTCGTCAAACTTCCGATGCCCCACGTAGAAAAGTTACCGGAGAATGCAGAAGCCACTATTGATGTACCTTATGAGCAAGTCAAATACCTCAAACTTGCATATGATGGACTCGAAGAGTCCATGGCTAAGTTTCTAGAAGATTCAACTCCTGATTTTATATTCTTCGACTTTGCTTCTTACTGGATTCCTTCAATCGCTTCAAAATTCAGCATTCCAACGGCTTATTTCAGCATATTCATAGCCGCGGCTCTGGGTTTCACCGGACCTGTCCCAGGATTGAACAATGATTATGAAATTCGGGAGA
Organism: Capsicum annuum; assembly: GCF_002878395.1. Taxonomy (NCBI): domain Eukaryota; kingdom Viridiplantae; phylum Streptophyta; class Magnoliopsida; order Solanales; family Solanaceae; genus Capsicum; species Capsicum annuum. The sequence continues at coordinate 5,035,376 of NC_061122.1, forward strand.
CACCAGAGGAATATACTATTTGCCCCAAATGGGTGCCGTTTGACACCACCGTCGCTTTCAAGTTGTTTGAAGTTTCAAGAATCTTTGAAGCTTCCATGAAAGGCGAGGAAGAAAATGTTTCTGATTTGTTTCGTATATTTAAAACATTCGAACACTGTAATTTTTTGCTTGTGAGAAGTTGTTCAGAATTTGAACCAGAATGGTTGAAAGTTGTCGAGGATATTCATCGTAAACCAGTTTTTCCAGTGGGACAACTTCCGACAACGACATATGATGATGATAGCACGAAGATTAATGCATGGGAAGAGATAAAATTATGGCTTGACAAACAAGAAAAGGGGAAAGTGATTTACGTGGCATTTGGTAGCGAAGCAAAACCGAGTCAAAACGAACTCACTGAGTTATCTCTCGGGTTAGAGCTTTCTGGATTACCATTTTTCTGGGTTTTAAGAACTAAGAGAGGGGAATCTGATGATGAATTGATTCAATTACCACATGGATTCGAAGATCGAACAAAGGGGAGGGGAATTGTGTGCACGAGTTGGGCCCCACAACTTAAGATATTGAGTCACCACTCAGTGGGTGGATTTTTGACTCATTCAGGGTGGAGTTCAGTGGTCGAGGCAATACAATTCGAGAGACCATTGGTTCTGTTGACGTTCTTGGCTGATCAGGGAATAAATGCTAGGCTTTTGGAGGAGAAGAGGATGGCGTATTCAATTCCTAGAGATGATCGAGATGGATCGTTCACTCGTGACTCAGTGGCTGAGTCAGTGAATTTGGTACTCGTTGAGGAAGAGGGTGAGATTTACAGGAAAAAGGTCAAAGAGGTGAAAGATCTTTTTTGTGACAAGAAAAGACAAAATAATTATGTGGCTAATTTATTAAGTTTTCTTCAAAACTATAAAAAGACTGAAAGATGAAATGGAAAAAAAAAAGCTTGGGTTTGCATGCACCTTTTAATAGTTGTGATAATAATAATTTGATAAATAATGTAATATAATTATTGTTGTGTGTATTTACTTGTTGGTTGATGTTATTTTTTATTTTTTTTTATATATATACATATATAAATAAAAGTAGAAGCACCAGAAGAAGTAAAGTGACACAACATAAGAATAAATCAAGTTGCAATTTTAAAACAAAGTTAAAAAATATTATAAATAAAAAAACGATCGAAATGAATATATTATAGGGAAAAAGTTCAAATATACCACTGAACTATCAAAAATGACTCATTTATGTCATTCGTTAAAAGTTGGGCTCATTCATGCCATCGTCGTTACAGAACTGGCTCATTCATGTCATTACTTTTAACAGTCGATTTTTAGAAAACAGTTTTGCCATGTGGCGGCATATTAGAGGTCCACGTTATTTTTTAAATTTTTTTTATTTTTTTTAAATTAGTTTTTTTTTAAATTTCTTTTTTTTTTTGATTCATTAAAAAGAATCCACCCAACTTTTTGATCCATTAAAAATTAGTTTCATCTATACTTTTAAAATTTGAGATTATTTGTATATTGCCCCATATCAATAGTTTCCTTTTTCCTTTTCTGAATTTCACGTGTGACTCTTTTCACAATACGGATCAATAATATGATCATCTCCCTTTGAACTAAATTTTACTTGATTAATTATTGTTAATGAGTTAATTTTGAGATTATTTGTGTATCGTCTCATATCATCCGAGTATTTATAGTTACCAAGCTTATCAACTTTTTTTTTGGTTGTATGCGGCTTAAAATTGTGGTCAAATATAGTAAATTGATCCATAGACAAGCAAAGATAATAAGACAATACGTCTCATGCCGTCACTCTATCATCCTCATACCTATCCTGCAAAAATTTCAGTACAGTGGCGTTGATATCAATTATTGTGCTAATTAATTACCATAAAATACTTTTAATATTGTATGATATCATTCGCTTTGAACCAAATTGACATTTTTTTTTCAAGAAACCTTAAATATCCGACATTTTATAAATATTTCATTTCTTTTTTACTTTTCATGTAGGACATTGTTCTCTCAAACACTCATTATACTGCTCCCTTTCATCTTTTTTAATATCTCGTTTAATGTTTTGACACAATCATATATTAAGATAATTATTTGGCAATCAACATTAATCATTGGAGGTAGAATATTTGTCTAAATTACAATTATGTTTTTCTTAAATTACAATTTGATTTAATGATATAGTTACATAAAAATTGGTGAGACGTCATAGTTTTATATCCTTAAATAATTAATTTTAAGTGGTTCAATCCTAGAAATTGAATAAAAACAATATATAATCCATGCATGCAAGTTACAACTCACAAGTATTATATATGTATAGTCTTTATCATTTCATTATATACTTAATTCAATGAATTGATTAATTCTAAAATTTTATTGTTCTTTTCTCTTTAATGAAATAAAATATTTAAGAAGAAAGAATAAAATGAAGATGACATGGAATTCAATATATTTTTGATAAGTTAGATAACATGAGAGTATATATTTGTGTGGGAGTATAAAATAAATTAATATATATATATATATATGTTCATTGATTTCTTCATATATATTTTTATGTTATTTTAAAATCTTTTAATGAAAATTTTGACTCTACAATTAACCTAATCGTTATAGATCAAACTAATTTTTAATGGATCAAAAAGTTGGGTGGATTCATTTTAATGGATAAAAAAATAATTAAAAAAATTTAAAAAATAAAAAATGACATGGACCTCTAATATGCTGCCACGTGACAAAGCTGTTTTCTAAAAATCGGTTGTTAAAAGTAATGGCATGGATGAGCCAGTTTTGTAACGACAATGACATGAATGAGCCCAACTTTTAACAAATGGCATAAATGAGTCATTTCTGATAGTTCAGTGGCATATTTAAGCCTTTTCCCTATAATATAATATCAAATAGGCTTGTTTGTAATATATATATAAGTCCAAAACAGAGATAAAAATGAATACCATAAGAATGGGAGAAGGTGTAATTGTATCTTTTATATTTCACCTACAAATATATTGAAGTAAATTGCTTTCACTTAGGAGCAAGAGAAATTAAGGTACAAATCTCATAGTAATTTGTTGTCTATTTTCTCCGTTCATTTTTACCTATTCATTTTAAACTTTGCATGTCCCACTAGAAATAATGATTGATATATGTATTTATCAAAACTCATATTCATTGTAAAATCTTAGATATTGAAAAATAATTTGAAAAATAAAAAAATAATATTGAGGTAAAACAAGAAATTTTTTTTGTCTTTACTTGATATGCTAAATTAACAAGTAAAAGTAAAAATTTATTTTTAAGATATTAAACAAGTAAAAGTCAACGAGGGAGTATCCTTTTTGCGCAACTTTTCGACTTTAATGGATGCTATGTATTTATTGATATTAATAGAACCTTTAATGGACATTAATGTCTATATTAGTCGATGCTTCAAAATGAATTTGAAGATTCAAAATTTATATTTGATGATTCAACTTCTAAGATTCTTTTAACCAAAATAATGGATTCATACCTTGTCATGGTCTAAGTCCATGTACTTTTAATTAATTTTTTTATTTAATCGATTATTAATCAAATCATGAACCCCTATACAAAATTTTGGTTATCGGTGATATTTGTTTAACTTTGGACTATTGCCTACGCTGATATATACATCATATTAAGAAAAGACCACTATAATCGTTAATTATTATTGGCATTTACCATCACCATTAGTTAATGGTAAGAAATGACCTCTAGAAATTATCATTAATACATGTGGTCATTAATAATTATAGTCGAGAAAAATATTTAATTACCCCTGAACTATATCCAAAAAGGCTACGACACATCTCAATTTAAAGGGGCCCTATTATCCTTGAACTAATTAAAAGTGTAATTTTGACACCGTTAGTGCCTACGTGGCACATACATCGGCCTATGCGACACTTCAGTGTGTTGTGCCATGTAAGCATTAAGAATGTCAAAATTACATTTTTAATTAGTTCACGGGTAATAGGACCCCCTTTAAGTTAAAATATGTTATAACTTTTTTGGATATAGTTCAGAGGGTAATTGGGTATTATCTGATTATAGTCATATCAAACCACCACTCTAAATCGACATATATGACTAGGACCAACAGGGGTAGCTCAAGTGAGACCAGTAAAATCTTCACTTTAGGCCTTCAAAATTTTGATGCCTTAAAAATTTTAATAGTTAAGTTTAGAATTTCATTTTCTTTTTTGACGATATTGAATATAGTTTTGAAAAACGTACAAAATCTATATATAAATGAAAAACTATAATTATTTGATAGAAATATTTTAAAATTTTGAACCAAACTACTCAAATTTTTAAAGTAATAAATAATAATTTTACAATAACATCCAAGAAAAATGTATTATAACACATGACTAACGTCTTTTTTAACTTAAATCAATCCTTGTAGTTATAAATGATAATATTACTATGTGAAATACAATACTATACTAAAAAATAACAATTATGAAAAAACCAAAAAAGTCTACACTAATTTTTTTATTATTATGTATATGTATATTTTTAAGGTCTTCAATTAAAATATAAATTTAGACCACCAATTATCCATCAACATATATAATTTTATAAAATATTCTATTAATATATTAAGTGTTCAAGTAATATATAAGTCTTCCAACATTGAAGAGCTGTGATGTTGTGAGAAAAAAAAACACAGCAGAATAAAAGAGAAAAAAAGTTTTATATATATATATATATATATAACACCAAATAAGCTTCTTTGCAACAAAGATACAAATGAATACCATTTCGTCAGGTCAATACCAAATACCCAAAGAAAACATTTAAATAGATGTGTCATATGCTTAGGAAATTGTAGGAGATTGTTGTTTTTCATTAAGAACAACTGAAAATAAAACACAATAAAAAGAGAACTAACATTGCATTAGGAAATTGTAAGAGATTGTTGTTTTTCCATACAGAACAACTGAAAATAAAACACAATAAAAAGAGAACTAACATTGCAAAAACAGTTATGAGAAGAGGAAACTTTACATATTCTTAAGAGTACATCTTATTGCTTTGACTATTTCCTGAAAGAACACTCATCAACTAGCTAACATATTTATAGAGTGGGAAAGACATTTAAGATGATTCTTTTAACTCATCTGTGACTTGTAGAAATATGTTTCATCTATCTCTCGTGCAAACATAATAGAAAAACATAAATAAATGAACTTTCACCTACTGTGGGACTTCTACTACTATGCACTTCTACTGAACTACTTATGCTCTTATTGAAAGACGTACATCTTATTGCTTTAACTATTTCCTAAAAGAACACTCACCAATTAACGAACATATTTACAGAGTGGGAAACACACTTGAGATTTGTAGAAAAACAGAAATAAATCACCTACCATGCAGAACTACTTATGCTCTTACTTCTTTTTGGATATCTCGCGCAGAAGGAAAAAGCTCTACCGAACATACTAGTGATTCGCGTCTAAACTAGGCTAGCAACTCTCAAAATCATTCGAGGGATCCTGTTATCATTTTAAGTACCAGATGCTGATTTAAGCTTTCAGAGTTGTAGTATTAAGAGCCACTTGCTAAAAAGACAGCATTAAGAGCCACTTGCTATAAAGCAGTTACTGCTGTCTGAGCTACCCATAGCACAAGGCGTATCACGAACAAGAAATTTGAGGGTACGACCACCAACAAAATCCAGTATCTGAAGGCACTCATGCAAATCTGCATCATTTACCAACATCACCCATTCCGCCTCATCATCAAGATACTTGAGTTGGAATGTCCCTGTCTGCAGTTTAAACCTTTTAGCAACCTCCTCATAGAGTTGTAAGCACCCTGCTGAAAGCTCAAACTTAAATCGGATGGTATCTTCTTTGTAAGTGGCTTTCACAGTAATTGTTGACCCACTATCACCACAGTTCAACTCAACCATAGAATACTTCTCTGCACCACCACGACTGCGAGAACTTGATGAACTTCCATTCATCATCGACCCAGACCCATTGGATGAGTCTGTCATGGCTGAAGAACTGGCCTGGTTATGTTCAATGACCCCACCATCACCATCTATTTCAGTATCTCTTTTTATTTTATTGTCTGTCTCACCTCCAACAGCCTTAGCAAACGAGCATCGAGAAGTGAAATGACGATCAAAATTGTCCAAGGTATCATAGTTCAATCCCCACCTCCTGCATCCTTGTTTTGCAAGAAAAGAGCCCAATGAAACATTTTCAGAATCAGTAAGTGGGATCGCATTCAGACTTGTAGGTCTGGATGACTCTAATGCAACCAACTTGGGTTGGTAACAAAATCTAGACATGACAGCTGATTTATCCCCTCCCGAGAGAGTATTGATATCATTTGATTGGCTGAGTTGGTTTCCATCAATATAAGAGTCCCCTTCCATTTTCACCATAGAGTTTTCTTTGTTATTGGCTGAAGTTGAGGGTACAGACACGACATCTTGAAAAACAGAAGTAGGATTTTTGATAGAGACATCTTCGAACGGAAAAAATATGTTTTTCCGTGTATCGAAATCTTCAATGACAGAGCCAGCTGGAACTAGGCCTCCGGTGGCTGGATCAAACTTCAATCCCCCTTCTACTCCTTGTACAGATTCAAGCACTGTTTGTATCTTTTTTAAAGACCGATTCACTTTGTTTATCTTCCGAGATGGCCATCTAGATATCCCATGTTGTCGACATATCCTTTTCAAGGTAGTTGGACACACTGGAAAATACACATAACATTTAATTTTAAAACCAGCTTACAAAAGAGAGTCTACTACTTCAAACAAAAGCAAATATACTTTTTATTTTCTGTTCCTTCGTGAAATATAAGTTTCTACATATCCTTAAAAACAACAAAAAAAACAGATATTCCACATCAACTATTTTTACTTGTCAATCTAGGAAAATGTACAGTGCATGTGAATAAAGGAAGTCAACGACAGCTTACGGCTCTAAAATAGAAGTAACTTTTCTATCAAAAACTAAGCAATACTATAGGTTTGAGTTACAAGATTACATAATATACCACTTCTGGAATGGAATTCCTTAAGTACCTGTTTTATTTGGATAAATACAACTTGTGCAGGTAGTATGGAATCGATAGTTACACAGATCCTAAAAACATTTCTACTTAACAATAGTCAGCATCCAAATTTTATTCTGCCTTCTTTTATTTAATTAAGCAGTTAAATAAAACTCCACACAATATACAACAACCATCCAAAATAGCATATCGACAATATACAACAGCCATCCAAAATATATCCTACTTATGAGAGGTGGTCTTGAATGGGTATGGAATAGTCTCAAATTTATGTTTGAAGGAGAACAGAGGAGAGATCTAATAGTAGCAGCATTTATTGTGATCAAAATCTTATAAAAGTAATGATAAATATGATATATAGGTATGCAGTATACTTGCAAATTAGTGGACTGACTATCGATATATGCTTACCACCAATGCTTTTTGCAGCATCCTTTAAGCTTCCAGAGAAGTATTGCTGAAGAACACTTAGGCTGACATGTTTTTCAGCTGTACTTCGTTTTTTCTCTATTTGTCTTCTTGATCTAATAGTTGTCTACAAAACGTGTGCAACAAAGCATAGATGCATTTAGAAAGAAATCATTAGCAGACGACACATAAATTGTTCAAGAAAGACAAGAGTGTAAAAGAGAGGATATGCTAAAAATAAAGTATTTAATACGGAGCATATTAAATGTGCTGATCTAGATCACATTAAACCGAACTTGATTGAAATTGACTACTCAACCAAAACAATCTAATTGGATGTAGATTATATAAAATAATGCTTGTTCGATAATTGAGTGATATACCTGTTCACGAGAATCAACAACATGCATTTTAGCACTTTTTGAATTAGAGGCACCTAAAGGAGTCTCGTTCACAGAATCTGAATTGTTATCTAATGTGTGCTGAGTGTTTCTCCTAGACAATGCAATCGGTGGTAAACATGGAACAGATCCATCTTGTAACCCAAATGTAGCACCCTGTCCTACTAATTCTGCATCTGACACTGTTCTCAAACTTCTGCAAATTCTTTGCATGGTACCTGAAAGGTTATTCAAGAGAAGTTGTTGCTCGGTACTTCCCTTCATACTGATTGGAAGAAAGAACTCCAATACGTAATCGTCATCACCGGTGAATGTACTACGTAATCTGATAGCCACTGCAGCATTTAGACCACATTTTCGTGCATGATGAACAAGTGGGTACTCACTTATATGGTACTCCTTCACATCAGGGTAGAAAAAAGGGTAGTTGGATTGAAGAGCTTTCCCAACAATACCTTCACCTTCTTCGAGAAAATGTTCCATACATGCATGTACAAATCCTTGCATTTCCTTGTCACTCACATAACAAGTTGTATCCTCAACACATAACACACATTTTTCATTTAAACTTGCATTACATCCTCTGGTATGCACTCTTATGGATTCATCTCCTTTCGTGAAACTACAGGGAATCCATGTCAAAGCAAGAGGCAGCTTATGTGCATGGCAAACTGCTCGCAGAACATCTGTTATCTCAGCTAAAGCATCTCTTTGGTTATTTGAAAGATTCTGCACAATTGCAAGATGAGGAGAAAGAAATTGTAATTAACTTTTTTTCCCGTAGAAGGTCTAATTGCCGACTAAACGGAGAATATGCCACAAACAAATAATAACAAGATCAGTGTGTCAATTTCACGTACGATTAACACTTTGATTATACCTGAGAATCAAGTCTCGGAGGCGTTATACTCCTTAAATTCACGGCCTGCAGATGAGAAGAGGCTACAAATTAGACAAAGCTAAGGCTGCAAATAGAGATATATGAAAATGCATGAGTATAAAACAAAAGCAATAAAAATGTAGAAGGATAAGAAACGTGTATACTGTGACATCATATTATATGTGTTGTCTCAATTATGCAACCTATCATCTCAATACTATAAAATTTTGGTGGTAAAGCAGAAATATAAAGGAAATATTTGATAGTTGATCAACCAAACAGCATAGGTATAAAAAGAAGATTACTAAACAGCATAGTTATAAAAAGAAGATTACTATAGTTTTTTATGGTGTAATAAAGTTGAAACAAGAATCTATAGTATCATAAAATAACCAAACAAGTTTGTCTTTAAGTCACAATGGTTTCACTCACTCTTTCCTTTTTAGAGGTATGTAGGGAATAGGGAAGATCACGCAAATCGGTATAATCACTTTGTTCATGTTATTACTCTACAAGTACAAATAGAACCCAATTCTTAAGGAATAACTGTTACTAAAATTCAACATCAAAGAATTTCACATACTGATTATCAAAATTTCTTCAACAGTCTATAACTGGAATGTTATTTCGTTACTAGTAAACTATGATCACTAGTTCCACCGTTCTTTTTTTTTTTTTGTAAATATGCACCGCAATAATAGTAAAGCAAGACAAAGTTATTGTGTGTGTGTAAGCATTCAAAATTAAAGTTTCAATAACACAAAAATATTTTGCAAACTAAATTAACTAGTTTTTACTCATATTTTCTTTTTAGCTGTTAAAAAAACTTGTGTTACACAAGTTCAAAGAACAAAAACATATGCTCTTTTCCGAACAAGAGTAAATGACAATTTGCAACTAAACTTAAGGACAGAACCAAAAAAACATAAAATACTTCCAAGGCTACAATATCATGAGAAAAGAAAAGGGGAGAGAACCTGAAGAGCCTGACAAACATGATCCATTTCCAAATCAAAATTTGGTTTCTCCTTCATTGTTACGAGTTCCAATACTGCACAACATGGACTTTCAGAGGCATCATCCTCTAAGACAGGTAAAGCGATAGATCCACGAACTTGATGGTTAACAGCATATTGTACACGTAAATACTCAGCTTCCTTGTAGTATAAAACATTTGACGTCCACTCAGGAATTCTGGAACTAAACACTCGACCAGGAAGACCTGGAGTTGCTCCTGGTTTTGTTTCTGTATCAAAAGTGAACTTCCTGGAGACCTCTCGATAGCCAGAAAGCGCCTGATCAAGAAGATAGGGTTGTTCACACGTGCTCAACACATACTGATTTTCGTCATTCTTCATTGGAATCCAAACTTGAGCTAAAATTCCCGCGCCGGAGGACTCTTTAAACATTGCCAATGCCCTAAGCATTCTCTCAGCAAGTGGCTGAGAAGGTGACTTTACGATCATAGAGTTGCTCATATCCGCACCATCAGCACCACATTGGCTTGATTTTTTACTTCTTTCAGCTACCAAACCAATCCCCCCATCACCCGAATCCACCACAAAATGGAACTGATCATCATCATTTTGCCCAAACACCATTTTCTCTCCTCCATCGTCATGACTACTAACCACCATATTCGCATCCATTGGAGGAAATGCTCCCGTATGTTGATCTACAGAACTCATTCCTTCAAATGGTGCATAACTTTGATTAATTGGAGAAAATGTTGCATAAGACGCAAACATCTGGTCTGTTGCACTTGGGCTAGAGCACCATCCGGCATAAGCATCTAGATTCATAATCTCCATAACATTGTTGAAAGATTCAACATTTGTAGACCTTGTACTAGCATCAGTGGAAACACCCTCCGTTTGACCTCTTGGAAACGCCCAAAAACCAACTCCCCTCTCCATTTCTAACCAAAATAGCAAATAATTTCTCCTATAAATTAACCAAATACTAGAGAACACTCAACTCACTCAACCTTGTACCAGATTCCCTGTAGTCCTCCACTATTGGCAGTCCAACAATCCAATATCTGAAAATCAAAATCATTTTATTCACCTCAATATTGCACCATAAATTACCTCTCCCTTTCCATTCCACAATCCAAACACCTGCAATTACCCACATCAAAGTTTATTAGTTTCTCAATTTTATGGAACAAAAAAAAAACACTTACACATCAAACCGTAACTAACAAACAGAAACAAAAAGTAACTCTTAACTATTCGTTTCGTTTCAGTTTACTTGGCTCATGTCGAATTGACATTTTCCTTTAATAAATATTTATTAAAAATTTATTTTATTAAACTAATCTAATTAATTATAATTAGTAAATCTAAATTTAACTAATGACAAAGTAATATTACAAAAATATGAACTTCGCCTTATTTTATAAATTGAACAAGTAAATTGAATCGAACTATTTTCAGTAATAATCAAAATAAAATGAAACAGGAGCAGCTTTTTGAGCACTCACCTTAAATTCAATAACTTCACAGCATATTTAAGTGCAAAGTTTCTTGAATTCAACTCACAAAATTGGAAGAAAAGTCAAATTAAAGAGCAGATTCAATCAAAAGTCACACCCACAACCTACAAGCACACTATTATATATTAGAAAACCCCAGGCTTTGAAAATAGTATCAAATATAACCGACTTGATTTTCGAACTCTCTTTCTACAAAGTTGACAACGAAGCAGTATACTAGTATTGCACCGAACAAAAAGAGCGAATTTCAAGGAAGAGAAGATGAGGTTAAGTTTTGATGGGCATGGCAAATTCTATATTTGGAAAGTAAAGGATGTACTTTCCCAAAAAAACTGGTGTACTCTCCAAAAGAAAATGGGTGGCTTAACCATTTACTTCCGCTTTTTATTTTATTTGTCCACAATATTAAAAATAAATATTTAATAATATTTATTAAAAAATTCATAAATACTTTATTAATATTTAAATTAATTATATTAAAAAAATAATATTAAAAAATTATTTCAATCATTTAATATTTTTTAAGCTACATACCAAGTTAATTGCATAATAATTATTAATGAGCGGCGAAAATATTTAAACAGTTTTTATTCAAACTTTGGTTACTAAAAATAGAAGAGAGTGTTTTTGTTTAGCTATTACCGGGGGAGAAATAGAATAAACAATTCAAACACGATAGAGAGATAAGACCTGAGGGTTGGATGTTTATTTTATCGCCTAATTTTGTTAGTGGTGAAATAAATGATATTTTGTTATTCAATTATAACTTTTTCATATTCTCAAGCGACAATTTACCTTAAATCAACTTTTAAATTTATTTTTAAAAATTATATAAATACACGACTTATGTTTTTAATATTACAAAAAATTTCAATTCTCTAAACATATTACAAAAATTCAATATATATACAAAATATTACGTATATATTAACTATGTTATGTATATTAATAGGAAGAGAAAGTAAAATAATTTAAAAAATGAGAGAAAATGTAATTACTTTCGAAGGTTGATATTTATGTTATTTATATAATTTATTTTTCATCCTTTTCTTTTATAATACAAATATTCTTAGAAAACATAAAGTCTTTGATCTATGTCAATATCACTATTCGTTCCTTTTTGTGGTTTCCCTATTTATATTAGTAAAAATTAGTTCAAGTTAATAAAATGGTTATCATTTGTTATCAATTCAATTTATTGGATGATGTTATATAAAATGTTACTATTTACTAATATGAAAAGGTAAGTAATTCAATTCAAAATTTTAAAATATTATCTAATTAAAATTTAGTTAACTTTTTAAATAGTGATATTTTTATTTTTCTTAATCTAACTTTTATATTATTTTAGTGAAAATATAATCATAAAATTTACTATTAGTTAAAAAAATTGGGCCTCAAATCTATGGAGGTCTAAAGTGAAGGCCTCAATTCGTCTTCCCTTGAATCACTCATATTGTCTGTTACAACAATAATTAATTTCATCATTTAAAATAAATGTATCTATAAAAGTTATGTAATTATCAATATTGTATAAAGTGTATCGATACTATATAAATAGTGTATAATCGTGTATATATAATGTATAAATATAGCAAAAATGTATATAAATCCATGTACATTGTTTATACAATAATTAAACATTTTCTTTTTCCTAAAAATTACAATGTTACAAAAAATCCCAACTCCTTAAACATATTACAAAAATCCCAATATATACACAGAATGTTATGTATATGTCAACTATGTTATGTATATTAATATGGAGAGAGAGTAAAGTAATTAAAAAAGTAGAAGAGAGTGTAATTACTTTCAAAAGGTTTGGTACTTATGTTATTTATAATTTCTTTTTTTAAGTAACTTTTTGGTGGCCTTAGAGCTATTTTATATCATCAAATGTAAATAATGGCAAACATATTAAATGACCAGGCCCAATCATACCTAGCCCAAATCCAATTTAAAACAAAAACAAAATAGGAAAAAATACATAAAGTAGCATACTTAAGTATTAAATTACAAAAAAATAGCAACACTTTTATCAAATTACATTTTGTAGCATATGTATTTGTATGTATTTATATTTTTGTAGCAACAGTTTGCAAAAATACAAAATACATATCGATCATAAGAGCAGTAAAAATCATATGTATTTGTATTATTGTAGCAACAGTTTACAAAAATACAAAATACAACTTGTTATATTATGTAATTATGAAACTGTTGTTATGAAACTCATAACTAAAGGGATAATGTTATTTCTAAATTTTGCCCAACAAAATATCTACATCTTCAAACAAAAAGAACGAGCGGCCATATAGCATAATTATCCCATTTTAATAGTTAGAATTCTCTTACAAAGGTTAATATAGAGCTTGTCATTAACTTCTTTATTATGAATACAAATGACATATAAATTGCACAATGGCAATAGAATGGATAAGAAAGTACAACACTTTCATATAGGTGATGCACAATACTACTATTGATATGGCACAATAGTGGCGGACTCACGATTTAAAAGTTGTTGATACTTGGGAGAGTTTGAAAACAAATATTGACACCTAAAATTTTAAAATTTCGCTTGAAAATCAAAACACGCATTTATCTTCTTGATTTCAAGAGTGTTTTTGTCTTTTCTATACCAATTTTAATACATTTCTTATATAATTATACCTAATCTGGGTCGGATTTAATGGATGTCGAAGCACCAAATATTTGGACCTTAGGTCCGGCCATGATGCCATAGCAGTAGATACATAGAAGCAGGGACGGACCTATGACCATCGTTTTGGTGCTCTGGTACCCGTTAAATTCGAGGTAGACTAGGTATAATTATATAAAAAAAATATATAAAAATTAGTATAAGACTCAGAAAAGCACACTATTAAACCAAGAAGATAGTTGAGTGATTTAGTTTTCAAGAAGAATCTTAAAGTTCTGGACATCAATATACGTATACGAACCTTCTGAGCACCCTCGACTCCTAAATCTTGGATCCTTCAGTGCATAGAAGCTCTAAACGGGATTAAACTTGAAAGTATAAAACATTAAAAACCCAAGGAAACCTTCAACCATAATACCTCTTTTCTGCTATATGTAAGTGTTCTTTTTGTGTCTTGGCCTTTTTACCTTTCAGCATAATGTGTCTTAACTGAGGGAGCAGTTGAGTACATTGTCCTGTGCACTAATTAAACAACCTAATATTCAACAATAATGTCTGATGCAAAATTACACTTTGAAAACTTTCTATTGCCAAGTGAAAACAACAACATCTGACATATCCAGTATATTCCCACAAAGTGAGGCCTGGAAAGAGTAAAGTAGTGTACGCAGTCCATACCACTACTTCAGACGAAGTAGAGAGATTGTTTCCAATAGATCCCGGTTCAAGACCAAAAAGTAACAACAGCAATAGAAAGAGGCCAATTATGAGGGTTCTCAGTTGAAAGTTCCAGCAGATGTTCATTACTTACTATTATCTATTCGGTTTCATTAGATCTTGCAAGTCGAACTATATAAACATGTTCAATACAACTAATATACCAAAGTTAGCCATGAAGTACTATTCAATAGTAGCACAAACTAATTAGTTGGTATAAGTGTGTCCATACAATTATTGCAATAATATTCAGGGTAATGTATTTGTCAATGTTCTGGCATCAATGTGTGTGGAACTATGACGAAGGATGTTATGAACATGTTCATCGGAACCCAGTACTTACTTCATCTAGAAATTCGTTGAATATTAAATACTACTATTTATTACTCATGACTGTTAATTAGTTTCATATCAAGCAAGAATTTGTTGATGTTTTAATTAGTTTATTCTTACTTTATAATATGGAACTTTGTGGTGAGTTTAACTTTGTTGAAGATTAGTACATCCAAATACTATCATGTTTGTATGAGTGATAAGTTCATATGTTTAGGTATCCAAAATTGCCACAAATGAATCAACTACATTGCAAATTAAGCACCACGCTCTAAATCAACATCTATAACTATCACCAATCAACATATCATTTTTAAAAAATATTCTATTAATATACTAAGTATCAGATTAAGTATCTATATATGTCTATATATATATATATATGTTGAGAAATTTAAAACTATTTAGCTATTTAATATTCTGATCTTAAAAGGGTTCCTTTCAAGAAAAATAAATCCAAATCTTAATATAATCTTGTCATATTTATAAAGTCTTAATTTTAATATATAAATAAATATTCAAATTTAGAAGTCAAAAGAGAGGAGGATTGATCTTATATATAATGGGCTAGATAAGAAATAACACAACACCATAAATTTATTTCATAGCACAAAATGGAAAAGAACAAAAATCTACATATTGCAGTATTTCTTTTGGCCATATGATTCCATATTTAGAGCTATCAAAACTCATAGCTCAAAAGGGTCACACAGTTTCCTTCATTTCTACTCCTAGAAACATTGATCGTCTCCCAAAACTTCCCTCGAATCTTTCCCAGTTCTTGAAATTCGTCAAACTTCCTTTACCCCACGTAGAAAAGTTACCAGAAAATGCGGAAGCCACTATTGATGTACCTTATGAGCAAGTCAAGTACCTTAAACTTGCTCAAGATAGACTCGAAGAACCCATGGCTAAGTTTCTAGAAGATTCAGCTCCTGATTTTATATTCTTTGATTTTACTTCTTATTGGATTCCTTCACTCGCTTCAAAATTCAACATTCCGACAGCTTATTTCAGCATATTGTGATGATCTGTATAGTGAATAACACATTATGTCAACAAATTAAAATGAACGGCCAGAAATAGTTTTAATTAAAAAGGTCTCAAGGGCTTAGATTTTGCCAAGTCAGTTGCCAGCACAACACATGTTTGTTATAACTTCTAACCAACTTGAGGAGAGAAACTTATTCAGAAATTATTGGTACTTTTCTCACCTCTCTTTCTTCTTCCAGAATATCCTCTTCTCTCTCCTTCTCACTCTAATTTCTATCTCTTCTCATTCTGCAGATCCAAGCTATCAATGGAGGCCCCTTAGATTAGTTTTACGTTATTTTAGTGGTTCAGTTCGTTGTATTTTTATTTTTGCAATTCAGTTATTAATCAGAAAATTCAGAAAATTATCCCACTTTTTACTGCTTATTTCGACTAAATTGTTTAGAACTTGACAATTGGTATCAGAGACCAGGTTTCAATGGCTGAAGGAACCTGATTTAAACTCTTGGACGACAAGTTACTGCGACATGATGAACTTTTGGAGGAACTAAATACGACACAAGCTGGAATTAAGGGTACGTTAGAGCTTATTTTGGATCGGTTGACAGCTCTGGAGAGGGCACCTCAACGTGCTCCCAAGGTTGTAAATCCTGGTAGGGATGGTTTACTCCCGAATCCTATGCAGGAAGCTCGAGGTCGCCTACTTATTCCCCCTCCTAAATGGGAATTGCCTAGCTTTGAGGGCTCTGAACCCAAGGTATGGCTGCGTAAGTGTGAGAGGTACTTTAATTTGTATAAAACTACTGATAACCAGAAGGTAGAAGGGGCTGCATTATACTTGAATGGGTTAGCTGAAACCTGGTATAACTTACTTGTTTTGAGTAGGGGAGTAGTCTCATGGGTTGAATTTAAGGAGGAATTGTGTATTTGATTTGGTGAAGTTCTGATTGGGGATGTTGTGGAGGAATTCAACAAACTCTCTCAAACTGGAACTGTGGAGGAATTCCTACGGAGGTTTGACGACTTGAAGGCTCAGATGATCATGAGGAATCCTGCCCTAAATGAGTCATACTTCCTCTCTAGTTTTATTGAAGCACTGAAAAAGAAAATTAAATTTGGGGTTAAGATTTTCAAACCCACTACATTGAAGTTAGCTATCGAGCAGGCTAGATTGCAGGAAAAAACAATTGAAGCAGCTCAGAAGAAGGCTCCGGTAGTGGTCAAGCCTACTGCAACACTAGTTGGATCCAGTTATTCGAGGCCTACTGCTGTGAACACTACTAAACCCAATACCTTCAGACTTAGCCCTGAGGTATATGAACATAGAAAGATTAACAAACTATGTTCCAGTTGGGGAGAGAAATACTTTTCGGGGCATAATTGTACAACAAAGCAACTGAACTGCATGATAGGTGAAGAAGAAGCATTACCACCTGAAGAAATAGAAATTACTAAACCACCTGATCTTATTATTGAAGGTGAGATACAACAAGAGGTGTTGGAGGCTATTTGTTTGAGTTCACTTTCCGACAATAATCAAGGTGTGAACTCCATACTTGTTAAAGGTTCAGTGAAGAACAGGACCCTTGCAGTATTAATTGATTCAGGTAGTACATATAGTTTTATAGATGAGCAAGCTGTGAGTGATACGGGATATGTAGCTGAATATGGTGCCCCTAAGAAAGTCACGGTTGCTGATGGAAACTATGTGATGTGTCACACTACTTGCATGGGTTTTTGCTAGAAAATGGAGGGTAAACCTTTAAGGAAAACCTAAGAATTATCGACCTAGGAGGTTGTGACTTGGTCTTGGGCAACGACTGGATGAATAAATACAATCCTACTAAGTTTGATCATGAAAAGAGGTGCGTGATGATTGGCAGAAAGAATAATAAAATAGTATTACATGCTATCCCAATGGAGAGAAGCCTGAGTATGATCAGTGGCAGTACAATGGGCACGTTAATCAAGAAGGGACAAACTCTGATTGCTCATTTATTCATGTTAGGGTGTGAAACAACAAGAGAACAAGAGGTAATATGAAACACCCCGTATTCAAGTACGTGTATTGGCGTATTCAAGTACGTGTATTGGTCTTATTTATATGGAATTAATTTTTTTATTTTATTTATACCGGAATTTGCCCGTCGATAGTTTCATGCGAAGGTTATTGAATAAGCTTTCCAATGATATAAAGATTTCCAAAAACGGATAGGTTTTGGATATAATCGAGCACGTTTGAAATTATAAAACGGTGGCCGAAATATTTGGGAATAGTAAATGTGCAGGAAAATTTCCTGCACACAAACTACTGAGGCCAGCCGAATTTTTGGGTCAACTTCGAAATGGGAGAGCTACGACCTATGAAAAGAAATATATTTGAGTTTTCTTTCCAATGCAGTTGGTTTCATCCAAATCCAACGTCTGAGTAAGGAGTTATACTCGTTTTACTTCAGCCTATCAAAACAGATTTTTAGGGTCAACTTCAAATGACCATAACTCCTTGTACAGGATAAAGTGGGTGGCCTAATTTATATGAAATGAAAGCCCTTTGAATTATCCTTCCAACGATACCAATTTCACCCAAATTTGATATCGGAGCAAAGAGTTATGATCGATCTACTTTAGCTTATCAAAACAGTCCACCAAAGGACAGATTTGATATTATTTAAATTTTAAAGGCATTTTGGTCATTTCCTATTATATTATGGACGGGAATATGTGTATATATACATGTATATGAGTTCAAAACTCATTTTCATCATCAATCATTGAGAAAGAACAAAATTTAAATTACTTTTGATTCAACCGTAGAAATTCCAAAGTAATTCGATAACTGCGTTTGTCAACTTGAGATCTTTGAACGACACCTATTATTTGTGCAAACAGGATTGCATAATCACGAGGTGAATTCTAAGGTATGAATATTGTTTGCCTTTGTTCTTTTCCATATGGATATATGTGATAGAGGATTATACGTATTGGTTGTTATTGAAAGGTGATGGAAATAGGGTTGTGGACTATTTTGCATGGTTTGGTTGTATTGAATTGTGGAAGGTGGATATGGTAATTGAGTTATGGAAGGTGGATATGGTGATATACTATTGAATTGATGATTATTTATGTCTATGGCTCAATTTTTTTTAATGGATTGGTTAGAAGGATAAATGAATCCAAACTTGACATTGGAGGATGTTGTATGAATATGCATGGCATGTGAATGTAATTGGAGTATAATAGGGTTAAAGTGACACCCTTTATGGTGTAATTAAGGCTTACTACTTAACCATTAGTTTGGTGAATTCAAATAATTAAATTGTGACGTTTGGTTGCTAATACTAGATTGCTATATATGTTAATTGTAGATAAGTAATCCGAAAAGACGGGAAGTCCATTTGGGACTAGTATTAAAGGTTGACAGTCAGGTATGTAAAGCATACTCTATACCGTATCTTTGGCATGAAATTGAACAATTGTTCTATTAAGAAAGTTTCCAAAGTTATTCAATAACATGTGATCCATAATGGTTTTGTATGATGTCCTACGTTACCAATGAACTTGTTTCCACCCTACAAGAGGTCAAGACATTCCAATACTTACTTATCTTCCAAATCTTACATGTTTATTGCACTAATGAATGTCAGAAGGTATCCGGTTACTCAAACAAGATCCATGTGCTATTAATGACTCCAAAACGTTTTATTGATATACCAATAAGTTCCTACTTCATTGTTATGACATTGATGACTCCAAAACACTTCATTGATGTGCCAATAAGTTCTTACTTCATTGTTATTGCATTGATGGTCTATTTATATGTCTCTTATTGATGTATCATTGTTTCAAAGTATCAAAAATGCGGTGGAGACTGAAATAACAATCTCAAAGATTAATTGAACTAAGTGATGGAAGTTCTCTCTTATCGGGTGGTATCCCAAGGGCATAAGCCTATCATGGATCGATCCCTATTTATGTGTTTGTGGGTGGTATCCCAGGGGCATAAGCCTATCATGGGTCGATCCCAGTTGATATGTACTGGAGGTAGCCTAATGGTCACAGTACAGTACAGTAATGATTAGAAAGATGATAAGAACGAAGGTAAAGTGATTAAATAAATACAATGTACAGGTTGTCACAAGTTCTATAAGTATGGTCCACTCCTATTATGATTTATTCACTTGTTTCTGATTTATATTGAGCTCCTATATCATATGTGATTATCTATAGCTTTACATACTCAGTACATATTTCGTACTGACGTCCCTCATGGGGGACCTGCATTTCATGCTGCAGGCACAAGTACCTCAGCTCATACACTGCACAAGTAGGAGCCCGGATATCCAGCTGCTTTTGGTGAGCTCCAGTTTGCTTCAGGGCTTTCCGTGTCATATCCAGTCACTTTTGGTATTATACAGAAGTTAGTTATATGGCGGGGTGTGTCCCGACCTTAGTTAAACTCTGTGTATTGTCTAAAGGCTTTGTAGACCTAATGTACAGTCAAGGTGGTGTTTTGTTAATAGACGTGATGGCTCCAGCGGCCAAGTATTGTATATATATATGTGTGTGCTCGAGCTTATACAGGTGATTATTTCCTTTTATATGCGACATGATGCTGTCCGAATTTCGGGTTGTCATAGAGGTATGCATAGAAAGTATAAGATTATGAGCTGGTTCTCCCGAGCCTCCTCGGTTACGGGTGCCAGTCCGCCCCAATAGGATTTGAGGCGTGATAAAAGTGGTATCAGAGAAGTTCGTCCTAGTGAGTCTACAAAGCCGTGTCTACGTAGAGTCTTGTTTATCGGTGTGTCGTGCACCGCATCTATAAACAGGAGGCTATGGATATTTAGGAATTATTTCTTTTCTTCATGTATCAGATCATGCGATAGAGCCTATATTGTATATGAAGTCATAGTTGACCACTGAATCCGTTTGTTTCTCTTATTATAGTAATGATGTCGGTTACCAGAAGCAAGAATACCGGTAAGCAAGTAGATGTGGCTGCCGAAGAGGGGACTAGTAAGTCACCCACTATACCAGCTAATCAAAGTGAGGCTTCAGCTGAGCATGCATCAGAAACTTCTTCCACTCCGGAAGAAATAAGGGGGAGGAGAACTATATCCCCAGAGCCACCTATTAATGCTGCTGATCAAGATCTTAGAAATGCAGTGCAACTTATGACTAGTATAGTTGCTGGGCAAGCTCAAGGGAAAGCCATTCTTACCACGGGTCCTAGTGGTTCAGATAGGGCGGCTAGCCTTCGAACACAGGATTTTCTTAAGATGGATCCTCCCACTTTTACTGGATCAGATCTTAACGAGGATCCACAGGATTTTATTGATCAAATTCAAAGGGCCTTAGATGTTATGCATGTAACGGGTAGAGAGACAGTAGAGTTAGCGGCGTATTGATTTAAAGGGAAGGCTATATATTGGTACGAGGACTGGAAACGATCTAGGGGTATTGATGCACCCCCAGCTACTTGGAAAGAGTTCAAAGAGACATTTCTTTGTCATTATCTTCCATTCGATATTCGTCAGGCCCGTGCAGATCAGTTTTCAAATCTTCGTCAGGGGAATATGAGCGTGAGGGAGTACAGTATCCGATTTAATTCCTTGTCGAGATATGCTTGTAGACACATAATTTTGTCCCTCCGAAATATTAATTTACCCAATGTTACCTTATCCTACCGTGTACCCTCATCCATGTTATTATACCCTCACAAAATACAAAAAAAATAATAAACCCTGTCTTATCCTAATATTCTATTAACCCACACAACTAAAAATTGACAACACATCCTAACCCCTACCCCTCCTACCCCTACCCCACGTCACCCTAGGCAACCCTCTCACATTTGTTACTTATTTTAATCAAATACACAGGATAACAACGAAAAAGGGGCACACAAAATATTAAAAAAAAGAATTTTCCATTCCATCATTATCAATATTCATAGCCACATAGAGACCCTTCAATTTTTCGGGCTACCATTTTCCCATTCAGAAATAGAAGAAAGTAGATGGACGCTATTTTTTTTTCCTTGGACCCATAGAAACTCCATTTTTATGAGTTAATATATATACAGAGAAGAACCTTCACACAGAACACCGATATCCATATACCAAAATTTCCATGGAATTCCCAGATTCACTCACTCACCATCATCCTCACTGGTAGACAAGATCATAGGCGCTTCTCCATTTTTAGATACAAAACTACACATATTGGCTTTCCTCACCAACAAGCTCACATTACATATGCATTTTCCGAGGTATAGGATATACAAAAACAACATAGAGAGTAACACGGGAGGGAGAGATATGGTCGAAGGAAAAGAGAAAAATGAGAAAGAGAAGAGAGAAACAAGAGCTCGTTCACGCTACTGTTCCGGCGACCTTTCATCGCTGAAAAATGGCATCTCCTCACCGGAGTCAACACTATTTTGGGATCAAAACTGATTGGGAATTTAGGTTTGAAAACTGGGTCTTCGATTTGAGTCGGATTTTAGGTTTCGTTGCGGATTCGAATTGGTTGTTCTTATTCAGGTTGATTTCAGCAAGGTCCCATCGAAATTACATACTGCTTTTGGGTTTTTCTCTTCACAATCTCGTTTTGGTTGTTTGGGTGTATTTTCGGGCTTCTGTCTGGCTTAGATCCTTCGGGTTTATTGCAATTTAAGCTAATTTTTTTCAAATTTTTTGGTTGGGTCTTTGTTGAGTTTGGAGAAACGAAGTTTGTTGGTCGAGGTTTGAATTGAGGTTTTCTCGGTGTGGACTACGTCGTGTTCAACAAGATAATACTCGAATAAAAGCAAAATTTGAGGTCCATTTCTTCTCCCATTCTCTATTTTTTATCTCAAATTTTGATTATTGTTGTGGACGTGAATGTTTTTTTGTGTGTTTACCATGTTCGAATCTTCATTGTGTATGGTTGATGTGGTTTTGGATGTTGAAGAAACAAAAATTGGATTGTTAACCGAAGAACTAAGTAATCATCAATTAAGAATGAAATTTGGGGGTGGAGTTGAGAATCGAATAAGGAAACGTTGATTAGTTCAAATTCATTGTTGGATATTGTTGAAATTGATAGTATCATGTTTTAGATCGTTAAATGGGTAGGCAAATATTAAGTTTGGGTAGACAATTTGTACGAATGGAAGATGGTAATTTGTTGAATATGTGAATATTTGTTGAATATGTGAATATTTGTTTCTTTCTATTTTAACGCACAAAATTGAGAAGATGTATTCATTTTATCGGGGAATGCCCCGAGGTCTTATGTACTTATTCACTGGGGAATGCCCCAAGGTATCTTGTACTCGAACAATGTTCGCGATGAAGACTCGGGGCATCGGGTAAAGCATTGGAGCTTAGTTTAGGATTAGCATAGGTTTACTTTCAGTACCTTTTTTATTTTGGGTTGTAATAATTGGACTGGACATTATATTTTAGATTATTTTGTTTTTGTTTGCTTGAGTGATTGTTTTGCGTGCTTTGTGTGGTTTATGCATTTGTAATGTCAATTTAGCCGATATGCTCTGCCAAGCGACCGTGGTCAAACCACGGGATGAGGGGTGCCTAACACCTTCCCCTTAGTCAACAGAATTCCTTAGCCGGAATCTCTGTTCGCAAATCAGTATTAAAGAGTCAAAACCATTTTGAAAAGGATATCCATGGGTGACTTGGCACACTCGATTTATGCCAAGTGGCGACTCTGAGTTTTGAATATAAAAAGTTCTTTTCGAAATGAATTTTCATCTTTTGTCACTTTAATAATTAAAACCCTTTCGAACCATGAAATAAATCTTTTGTAGTACTAAAAAGGGGTGTGACAGCTCTGGCGACTCTGCTGGGGACAAGAGTTTTCAGAATTCGAGCTATTTTTGTAGTCGTATCGGCTTTGTTTGGCATTACGAGTGTATAAGCATTGTTTGTGATTTTGTTTGTGTTATTGTTTTCACTTTTGTGAATTTTTCGTGCTCTTTGTTTATAGTATTTATCCTATGTGTTAACGCTTTTATATCTGTCATCATGTGTCTACCCCCAGGCCTTTTTTCTGCAACAAGTCCATGGTACACGTGTTGTACATGACCTCTAGTTGAGTCACCCTTATTTTAGGGGGGAGCCGTCGGTGTTATGGAGCAGGTGGAAAACAAAGCAGCCACTATCGACCATACGCTCCCCTGAACAGCCTTGTTAGTGAACCACAACATAGGTCAGCCTTTAGGTCATGCTTATGTGCATCATACTGAGACCTAGTGGGACCCACATGGCCCTTTGTAGGAGACTCGCCTCTAAAGCATCCCTACGTGCTAACTGTTGCATCTTTAAGGGTAACATGATCATTTGACGGACTGATTTGAAAAAAAAAACATTTGTTAGGAGTTAGGTGCGTAGGCAAAAACGGAAAAAAAAAATAAAAAAAAAATAGAAAAAGTGAGTTGAAAAGAATGAATCAAAAGGAGTGTCGTAGTTTATTTTAGAGTTCTTTATGGCTTTTGTTCTTCACGATCCAAAAACTCAAAAAGATTTTTTTTACGTTTTGCATTTATTTTCTCAAAGTACCGTAAGTTCAACAAAAAAAAATGAAAAAAAAAAAGGGTTTTGTTTGCCTTTTCTACTTATTTGTCAAAAATAAAATACCAAAAAGATTTTTTTTTTCATAATTGGTGGTGTCAGTCTTAGTTGAAATGTCTAGTTGAAAATTCAAAAAGTTTCCATTCGTATGTTTTTGGTTGTCTCTTAAGTTAGGGTCAATTTATTAGTTAATCGTTAATTGTCCAATCTGGATGAACTACGCATACCTGATTCCCTTCCCTCGGGTTGGGATACGTAGGCAACCCTCGGTGGGTCCGGTAATCTTTGTGTTGGCCTTTGTCTTCTTATTAGCCTAGGTCTCTCGCCCCGTAATCTAGAGTTGTTAGCCAAGTAGACTGATTTTGCTCAGTACTTCTGTTCAGCAATTTGGGGTCATGAAGTGGTCTGTCCCATCAACATATGTTTGCGTCAAAAATCCCAAGGGTTGGGAATCTTCTACTCATGTCGAATTTTTGAAATAGCGTCTTATGTATTATTACAGGATGGATTTGTCCACCAAGTCTAGAGTCCTGATGGTTGTCAAGGTGCCCAAAAAGTTAATCAAGCGGTGGAAAATGTTTAACTATGTTGATCAGCAGAAACTGATTAAAATATTAGGTGATCTTATGGAACTTCTGCATGTTACCCCTCGTCCAGATTTAATAGAGGCTTTGTTGACCTTTTGGGATCCAAGTAGTTTGGTGTTCAGGTTTGGGGAATGTGAAATGACTCCTAATTTGGCAGAAATATCCGGTTTGTTGCATTTGCCCTATATCGAGAATGATATGATCCGAGCACGAAATCATACTGACGTAAGATTTTTGCAGTCTTGTAGTTTAAAAAGTAAGGGTATGCATTTTGGTTGTTTAAGTGATTCGTGGGTTTCCTTAGATTTTTTGTTCACTAGATTGGGCCCTCGGAAGGTTTTGATTGCTTTTGGGATGAATTTCATATGACTAAGAAGAAGTGGGAGAGAAAGCGTCTTGAAATCTTCACCCTCGCTTTGTTAGGTACTTTAGTGTTTTCGCTAGAAGAAAGACGTATTAATACACGTTTGCAATCTGTGGTGATGGCTCTATTCCATAAGGATCAAAATGACAAGGGCATTAATCAAAAGGGCAGGTTCACTCTCATACCCATGATCTTAACAGAAATATATAAGGCTTCAACTGAAGTGAAGGGGGGGTGAGATTTTTTTAGGGCAGTAACCTGATAATGCAGTTATGGATGATGGAGCATTCGCATGCGCCTTCTTTAGTTAAATCAGACATGGTAGATCATTGTATTCCCAATAGAGTGAAAGCCAGGGACCTCAGGTTGCGTTTGAATAAATTCTCGCTACCCGTGGGAGTCAATGCTTGGATTGAATTTCTTGAGTCTAGGACCGGGGATAACATTTTGTGGACTTGTCTGTGGCTTCGACCAAAGATAATCTTATTTGGTTGTCAAATGCAGCTCCTTCTAGTTATGTTAGGGCTTAATTGCATTAGACCATACAGTCCTTCTAGGGTAATGCGCCAGTTGGGTAGGCCGCAGGACGTGCCACTAGTAGTGGATCTTCTAAAGGATGTGTCACACCCCCTTTTTAACGTACTCCAAAAAAAATGTATATTTTAAAGTTCGAAAGGACTTTATTATTTAAGTGACAAGAAATGAAATTTGTTTCGGAAAAAGGATTATTTGCATTTTTTATTCAGAGTCGCCACTTGGCATAATCCGGTGTGCCAAGTCACCTTTGGGAAATTCTTTTCGAAACCATTTGACTCTTAAACTGGTTTGCGAACAAAGATTCCGGCTAAAGAATTCTGTTGACCGAGGGGAAGGTGTTTGGCACCCCTCGATCCCGTGGTTCAACCACGGTCGCTTGGGTAGAGTGTATCAACTATTTTGGCATTACGAAATGTATAAACCACACAAAAGCACGCAAAATAATCAAATAAAAACAAAACAATCCGAAATGTAAAATCCAGTCCAATTATTACAACCCGAAATAAAAAATACTGAAATAACCTACACTAGTCCTAAACCATGCTTTACCCGATGCCCCGGGCCTTGATCACGAACATCCTCCGGGTACATGACACCTCGGGGCATTTCTCGGTGAATTAATATATACAGATACTTCGAGGCATCCCCCGGCCAAATTATACAATTGAATTAAATACGATAAACTAGAAAGAAACATTCACCCGCACATTCCAACATTCAACCAAAACGTCAATCTTAAATTCTTGCCTACCCGAACCTATATTGCCTATCCATTTCAACATGGCATAAATCTATCACATTTCACTTGTACCGAATGGAGCCAAAAAGACCACAAACCAACATTAATCCACGTTCAACCTTTATCAACTTCTCAATTCCTAAATCCCCGCTAGCTTCGTTTTTACCAATTATACCAAAATTACTTCAATTCATTTCATATATCATCAAAAAGACACACCGTGAGCATAAAAATCATGACATCATAACGTCGACAAAACTCACCAACTACGATCACATCACACAACAATCGCAACAATTAAACACATTTTAGGCAATAACAAGAATATAGAGTTGAGGGATGGACCTTAAACAGCTCTTTGACCCATATTATTCGACGAGATAAAGAAAACCCGCCTCCGATAACCTCGACTTAAGCTCCAATGACATATCTGTCCAGCTCGTTATTTGAGAAATTGAAACCTAAAATTCGATTCAAATAACCAAATCGTAAAGCAACTGAAAATATTCAATATAAGCCCGAGATCGATCCTAAACAGCAAAACTGACCCGAACGGGCCAAAATCCAACCCAAACACACCAAAACATAGCCTGCACAAATCGAAATCTAACTGAAAACAGTCCAAAATCTGAACCAAACCCGCCGAAACCAACTCGTTCAATCAGATTTTAGACAGATTTCATTGTTCGATCTTGGTTCTCAACGCCTTTTCCAACGGAGTTGACTCAAAACTTACTGGGATCGATCCTAACTGACGAAACTGACCCTAACGAAACAACAACTACCAGGATTGGGATTTCAGAGAAAAGGAAAATAATGGGAACACTCACGATACCGAAGCTCCGACGAGCTTGGCGGCAGGACGACGGTCGAGGAAGCTAAAACAGAGGAAGAGGGCGTGCTAGCTGGTTTCTTGGGTGGAAGGCTGTGAGTTCGCTGGTCGGATTCTCACCGGAGATGGTGAGACATGGCTAGTCGGCGTCGCGATGGCGTTGGTCAGAGCGGGGGCTAGGAGAGGAGCTAGCGAAGGTGGTGACAGCGTTTGTGCGGAGAAAGAGGAGGATGGGCAGCGCGGTTGTGGGGGTGGTGGTGTTGTGGTGGAAGCCGGAGCTCCGATCGGCAGTGGTAAGGGTGAAAGGAGAGGAGTTAGAGGGAGATCTGATTTTTCTCTTTTTTTTTGGGTTCCTCCTTCTCTTTCTTACGTGAGAGTATGTGTTTATATATTGTGAGGTGGGTATTGGGGTAGGGTATGGGGTGGTGTGGTTTATGTTTATTGGGTAGGTTGTTAGGATAAGATGAAATTAGTTAGGATAGGTTTTGTTAGGGATTTTGTTATATTTTTTTTTTTGTATTTTGTGAGGGTATAATAGCATGGGTGAGGGTACATGGTAGGATAAAAATAAAATGGGTAAAAACGACATCGGGGAGGGATGAAATTAGGTGTCTACAGGATGTTGAGTACTTCAAGGACCAAGCCTTAGGTGAAAGCAAATACGAGTAGTTCTGGAAGCATGCAACAAAGCTTGGTATGGACACCCTCAAAGAAAGTTTGGATAATCCGGGGTACACTCAGGGATATGAGGTCTGGCTTCAATCTGTCCCTCGGGGTATCATTCAACCCTTACCAGCGCAGCTTATAGGGAGAATACAGGAAGAATGCATAGTTGACGACCATCAGGATGAAAGTACGGGGTTCAAAGTGGAGACACTGAGAGTTCAATTAGCAGATTTGTTCAAGACGGTAGATTGGTGTCAGAATAATCTTTCCAAGTGCACTCCTCATGAGGCAGGAATACATTTCCGAAGCTTCTTCCCTAATATCAGGGTGTCTTTACAGGACATGCTACAAATTTTGAATGGGAGAAAGAGAACTTCACAGGCAGGTCCATCTCAGCTAGGGTCATCACACAGAGCACCCGTCTAAAAGAGTATTTCTTATCTTTATTCGGCTTGAGTCTTTTATGTTTCTGTCATTGTAGGGTGACGTCAGTTTTAAGTCGGAGTCAAGTTGTTTAGGTATTAGGGTCTTTATCAGTAATTTAACGTATGTCATCTTAGGGGTCTAGAATGTTATTTTGTATTTGTTGTTTAGTTTTTAAAGCGGTCCTAAATTCGTTGCATGTTTTGTTTCTTTCTTTCATCAAATGTTATGAGGTTATGTCTTTCTTTTGTTTGTTTGTTTTCGTTTTCGCGAAAAAAAAATCAATTATGTAATGTTTATGCATATGCTGCCCGAACTACGCAAGATCTAATTAATGTACAACATGATACGTAGGCAACCTGCTTTTGGGTTCGATCTAATCATTTTGTTTCATTTTTTTTCATTTTAAAAAAAAAATAAGAAAGAAAAGCAAAAGCCATAAGAATGATAAAATAAAGGTAGATAGCGAGAGAAGAAAAGAAAGAAAGGATGATGAGACAAGAAAGGAAAAGAACAGAGATTGATACGAAAAAAAGAAAAAAAAAGAAAAAAAAGAGAGAGGGAAAGAAAAATAAATAAATAATAATAATAATAAGTGTAGATAAAAATCGGGATGATGTTAAAATGACCTCACTACCCTCAAAAGCGGGTAGAAATGAACATGAATTTAGGACAATTTTACCAATGTGATTCTCATGCTTGTTGTGTGCCCTAATCCTAACAGATGTCGTCTTTGATAAGCATGTTCTTTCAGATAACAGTGGTAGGTTTGCAGCACTCTGGCTAGTCACCCATACTTCACTAGATCCAAAGCAAAGCTCACCATGGCTAGCAGGGAGATTGAAAATTTACTCGTTTACCCGGATCAAGATCATAGGGAAGAAAGTTCAGAACACAATGAGGAGGTAGTAAGGCTCAGGTAACAATTGATAGATTTGCACCGGGCATGGGCCAGCGGAATGCCTCCTCCTCCGCTCTCTGAAGGTCTTGGGAATATCTCTAATTGCCCACCGCTCTCTCAGGTGCAATTCTCTGCTCCTACTGAGTCACCTAAGCACGCTCTAGGATTCACTCCGTGACATTATTATCCTGGCAGTTCTGGTGTGCCCTTGGCGGCTCCCCAATCAAGACCCGCTGCTTAGCCGACGCCACCGATCACATCGGTATTCGTGGCTCCACCACCACCTGAAGCTTCCATATATGCTGTGCGTCCCATAATGGGGCTTTCTAGGTCTGCCAGTGAGCCAGTATTGAAGGTTCCAAATAGTCAGTATTATGCCCCGGAGCCTACTTTGAGAATGAATGAACCGTATGGGTACACTCAGCCACCTGCATTTCCATTTGATACGGATAAACCTGTCGCAACAGAGGAACAGAAAATCATAGCACGGAAGTTGAAAAGTTTAGAACAGGCTATGAGGAATTTGCAGGGAATCGGAGATTTTAGGAGTGTTTCCTATAAAGATCTGTGTATGTTCCCAGACATCAACCTTCCCTCGATTTTAAAATACCCAAGTTTGAGAAGTATGCAAGGCACGGTGATCCCATGGCACACTTAAGACGTTATTGCAACCAGTTGAGGGATGCAAAAGGAAGGGAAGAGCTGCTCATGGTCTTCTTTGGCGAGAGTCTTTCTGATCTGGCTTTAGAATAGTTTATCGATCAAGATATCGACAAGTGGAACAGCTAGGATGACTTAGCTTCTGAGTTTGTTCATCATTTTCAGTGTAATATCGACCTGATTCCGGACAAAAAATCCTTAGTCAACATGAAGAAGAAAAGCACTGAAGGTTTTAGGGAATACGCGATAAGGTGGCGTGAACAGGCCACCGGGGTAAAGCCTCCAATGAAAGAAAGTAAGTTGGTAGAAGTTTTCATTCAGGCACAGGATGAGACCTATTTTCAGCATTTACTTTCGGCAATGGGAAAGTCTTTTATTGAAGTCCTCAAAATGGGGAAGATGATAGAGGATGGAATCAAGACCGGTGAATAGTGAGTTTTGCCGCATTAAAAGCCACTACACAAGCGATTCAAGGTGGATCTGGCGCATTCGGAGGTAAAAAGAAGAAAAAGGACTAGACGACTATCGTAGCTGGAGCCCAGTCCTATCCTAAAAGACCAACTCACCCCTATCCCCAATCCCAAGCCCAAGTCTACGCCCAAGCTCCATATATTCCTCCCCACCATTACTACCCTCCACAAAATCTTTTATATTCCATTCCACCACCCCTGTACCCGGTATATAGTGCGCAGCCATATGCCCAAACCTCTTCTTACACGAAGTGGCGTGCGCAAGCTCCATAAAATTGCCCATTCGCTCCACCGAATTACCAAAACCCCTCCAGACCCGGTTTTTAACCTAGGCCCGAGTATAAGATAGAGAAGACGGTCAAAAATCAATTCACACCTCTTGGGGAATCATATGCTAGCCTGTTTGATAGGTTGAGAAAGTTGAAGGTCTTAAGCCCAATTTAAGGAAGGCTTTCAAACCCACCACTAAGGAATCTCGATTATTCTTTAAGGTATGCGTACTGCTCTGATATGCCATGCCATGATATCGAGAAATTCTGGCATTTAAAGAGAGTTGTACAAGATTTAATTAACACAAATCAGATGCTGGTCCAGGCCCTGGAGGGTCCAAACATTAACCAGAATCCGCTGCCAACCCATGCTGAAACCAATATGTTAGAATTGATATATGATGGGAAAGAGTCTTCAAGGTGTTATAAGCCTAATGTCAAGGTACAGACCATTGAGAAGAGATTGGTGAATGTAGCAGAGTTTTTAAAAGCAATGTCATTAAGCCAGGAAGGAATGAGAGAAGATAAAGCCCAAGAAAGCACAAAGAAACCCCTGATCACAGTACAAGGAGCCAGAAGGTATGTTTATTTAAGTCAGAATAAACCTAAGTTGACAGTGGTAGGAGCTCTGAGTCAGCCCATCTTGATGGTGAAAGGAGCACTGGCAGCGCCTATTTTCCTCAAACCGGTGACCCAACCTCTGATAGTTGATACGAAAAGGGTTCCCTGGAATTATAAGCGGACTGTGATGACCTATCACGGGAAAGAAGTAGTGGAAAATGTAGATGAGGTAGGGGTTTGACTAGGTCAGGAAGATGCTTCGTGCCTGAAAGTTTAAGAAAGTCCAAGCCAATTATGAATGGACCGTCATCTATCAAAAAGCCTATCACCGAAGAAGAAGTCAAAGAATTTTTGAAAAAGATAAAATTGCCAGAGTATTCAATAATAGACCAGTTGAAGAAAACCCCTGCTCTAAGGAGTATCGTGATCTTACTGAAGGTATTAAATGAAGCATATGTTCCTAGGGAGATTACAATAAATCAGCTTGAGAAAATGGTCGAAAAAATCTTTGAGGTCAATCGGATCGACTTTTCTGATGATGAATTGCCTGTTGAAGGAAAAGGGCACAACTGGGGCCTTTACATTATAGTGAAGTGTGAAGAGTTCTACATCACTCATGTCATGATTGATGGAGGTTCAGGTGCAAATATCTGCCCTATTTCTACTTTGCACAAGTTGAGTATTGGTGCTAAGAGGATCAGGCCCAACAATGTATATGTTAGGGCTTTCGATGGTGCAAAATCAAATTCCATTGGTGAAATAGAACTAATGTTGACCATAGGGCCTGTTGAGTTCGCCATAAAGTTTCAAGTATTGAATATAGACTCCTCTTACAATCTGTTATTGAGAAGGCTGTGGATCCACAAGGCCAAGGCGGTTGCATCTACACTGCACCAAATGATTAAGTTTGAGCATGATAGACAAAAAGTGGTTGTTCACGGTGGAGGAGATTTGTCCACCTGGGAAGATTGTCCCTTGTCTCTTATTGAAGCAAATAACGTAGAGGAGACATTCGTCTATCAAATTTTTGATACAGTGCCAGTGAATCGTATCCTTGAATGGTAGGTTATACCGGGACCGCAATTGTCTTCCACTTCTATCATGATGGTGAGTGAACTTTGGAAATACGGACTTGAGCCAGGAAAGGGTTTGGGAGTGTCTCTGCACGGTATAGTTCGTCCCATATGTCCGAGTGAGAACGTGGGCACATTTGGTCTGGGATTTGAGCCTATGGCTGAAGATCTGAAGAAAGCCAAGGGAAGGAAAAAGGAAACATGGTCACTCCCTCGCCCAGTGCCACTATTCATTGAATCATTTGTTAAGAGCGGTGTAACGAAGCATGTTGAATTTGAAGTTGAATTGGTTGATAACCGCCAGAACCTTTTTATTGAAGTTGATATGGTCGAAGCAGGAGAAGGTACCAGTATGGCAGACGTGCAATTCATAGGTCCAGCTGTCCGACTCAATAATTGGGAAGTCACTCTTCTCCTTGTCAGGAGGGAGTTTTGGTAGTTTATTTTGTTTTTCTTTCTGTTTATCCGAGTTATTTCAGGGTTGTAATTTGGATTTTAGTTTGTTTATGTTATGTTGGAATCTATGCTTAAACCCTTCTATTTTTTTTATATAATGAAATGCAGTGTCCCTTTTGTTTCATGTCTAATAAGTTTTGTTTTTCTTTTTTTATACAGTTCTCTTTATGCTGATTCTAATGACATAACATGCATACGAAATTTTCGGCCTGACCTTAAAATCCAATTAATCAAGATGTAATGAAGCAGGATGGGGAATATGATGAAGAAGAAGCACTAGAAGAAATAAGCAATGCGTTGGAACAGTTTGAAGACAAACTGAATCCTAATTTGAATGAGACTGAGCCAATAAATCTAGGGGATCAAGAAGATGTTAGGGAAACTAAAATCAGTGTACATGCTTTGCCACAGCTAAAAGATGGAATAATTCAAGCATTAATTGATTATAAGGATGTTTTTGCATGGTCTTATGATGATATGCCTAGTTTAAGCACTGAATTAGTGGCTCACAAATTGCCAACTGATCCCGCGTTCCCTCCTGTCAAACAGAAGTTGAGGAAGTTTAAAACTAATGTAAGTATTAAAATCAAAGAGAAAATCATGAAGCAACTTGAAGCCAAAGTAATTCGAGTGGCTCGTTATCCCATGTGGTTATCCAATATTGTTCCCGTACCAAAGAAAGATGGCAAAATTTGAGTGTGTGTTGATTACCGTGATTTGAATAGAGCAAGTTCGAAAGATGATTTTCCACTGTCCAACATCCATATTTTGCTAGACAACTGTGCTAAACACGAGGTTGCCTCTTTTATGAATTGTTATGCCGGATATCACCCGATTATTATAGATGATGAAGATACGGAGAAGACGTCTTTTATCACACCATGGGGGACTTATTGTTATCGAGTGATGTCATTCGGTTTGAAGAATGCTGGAGCAACATACATGAGAGCTATGACCACTATGTTTCATGATATGATCCATAAGAAGATTGAGGTCTACGTGGATGATGTGATTATTAAGTCAAAAAGTCAGGCCGACCATGTTAAAGATTTAGGAAAGTTCTTTGAAAGGCTTCGCAGGTATAATCTCAAGCTCAACCCAGCAAAATGTGTATTTGGAGTTTCATCTGGAAAGCTGTTGGGGTTTGTAGTCAGCCGTTGGGGGATTGAATTGGATCCCTCGAAAATCAAAGCCATTCAGGATTTGCCCCCACCCAAGAATAGGATGGAGGTGATTAGTTTTCTTGGTAGACTGAACTACATTAGCAGGTTTATTTCTCAACTCACAACCACTTGTGAGCCCATATTCAAGTTGCTGAAAAAGAGTGTTGCGGTAAAATGGACTAAAGAATGTCAGGAAGCGTTCAGTTGAATCAAAAGATATTTGTCAAATCCGCCCGTGCTGGTACCCCCGGATCCTGGTAGGTCTTTGATCTTATATTTATCTGTCATAGATAATTCTTTCGGTTGTGTCCTGGGTCAACATGATGTCACAGGCAAAAAGGAGCAGGCTATTTATTATCTTAGCAAGAAGTTCACCGCATATGAGGCCAGGTATACTTTTCTTGAAAGGACGTGTTGTGCCCTAACTTGGGTAGCACATAAGTTGAAGCATTATCTCTCATCCTATACTACTTATCTCATCTCCCGCATGGATCATTTGAACTGTATCTTTCAGAAGTCTATGCCGACAGGTCGATTGGCAAAGTGGTAAATATTGCTTACCGAGTTCGATATGGTATATGTGACTCGAACTGCCATGAAAGCCCAAGCCTTGGAAGATCATCTTGCTGAGAATTCCATCGATGAAGAGTACGAGCCATTAAAGACATATTTTCCTGACGAAGAAATGTCGTGTGTTGATGAAGTCGTTAGAGATGCTGATCCAAGTTGGAAGTTCTTCTTTGATGGAGCTGTCAATATGAAAGGAGTCGGAATAGGTGCGGTTCTTATCTCTAAATCGGGACAACATTTCCCGGTAATAGCATAACTTCGATTTTATTATACTAACAATATGGCAGAGTATGAAGCCTGCATTCTTGGTTTGAGGTTAGCTGTTGATATGGAAGTTCAAGAATTATTGGTGTTGGGGGATTCGTATTTACTCGTTCATCAAATTCAAAGCGATTGGGAGATGCGAGATTTGAAGCTTATCCCGTATCGACAATGCTTGCAGGAGCTATGTCAACGGTTTGTGCTAGTAAAATTTAGGAATATTCCAAGGATTCATAATGAAATTGCCGATGCTTTAGCCACTCTGTCTTCAATGCTCCAACATCTTGATAAAACCTACATCGATCTAGTGCATATACAGAGTCGTGATTAGCATGCTTATTGTAATACGATTAAAGAAGAGCTCGATGGAGAACCCTGGTTCTTGGATATCATGCGATATATTTAGTTAGGAGAATACCCAGCATATGCAACCAACGATCAAAAAAGGACGATTAGGCATTCGGCTTGTGGATTTTTCTTAAGTGAGGGAATCTTATATAAGAGAACCCCAAATCTGAGACTTTTGAGGTGTGTAGATACAAGAGAAGCCTCGGCAATCATGGTTGAAATACACTCTGGAGTATGTGGGTCGCATATGAATGGTCATGTCTTGTCAAAGAAGATTCTTTGAGCAGGTTATTACTGGCTTACTATGGAGAGGGATTCTATTCAATTTGTTCAAAAGTGTCATCAATGTCAGGTACACGGTGATCTAATACATTCTCCTCCTGCTAAGTTGTATGTAATGGCCGCTCCATGGCCGTTTGTGGCTTGCGGAATGGAAGTGATTGGACTGATTGAGCCGAAGGCATCAAATGAACATAGATTGATTTTAGTAGCCATTGACTACTTCACAAAGTGGGTAGAAGCAGTAACTTTCAAGTCAGTGACAAAGAAGGCTATGGTAGATTTTGTTCATGCCAATATCATTTGTAGATTTGGAATTCCTAAGATGATCATTACAGACAATGCTGGCAATCTCAATAGTCATTTAATGCAAGAAGTGTGTCAACAGTTTAATATCGCACATCAAAATTCTACTCCATATCACCCAAAGGCTAATGGTGTTGTAGAAGCCGCCAATAAGAACAGAAAAAAGATACTGCGAAAAATGGTACAAGGGTCTAGACAGTGGCATGAAAAGTTGTCGTTTGCATTGCTAGGTTATCGCACTACTGTTCGCACTTCAACAGGGGCAACTCCATATTTATTGGTGTATGGGACAGAAGCAGTCATCCCTGTAGAAGTTGAAATTCCCTCTCTTCGAGTCATTGTAGAAGCAGAGATTGATGATGACGAATGGGTCAAAACTCGATTGGATCATTTGAGTTTGATTGAGGAAAAAAGGCTAACGTTTGTGTGTCATGGCCATTTGTATCAGAGGAGGATGGCTCGAGCGTGTAAAAAAAGGTCCGTCCTAGGAATTTTGAAGTTGTTCAGTTGGTATTGAGACGTATCTTTCCTCACCAGGTTGAAGCGAAAGGCAAGTTCCTCCCTAACTGGCAAGGTCCCTTCATCGTGAAGAAAGTGTTGCCCAATGGAGCCTTATATTTGACAGATACTGAAGGCAAAATGGCAGAAATGACTATCAATGCTGATGCGGTCAAAAGATATTATGTATGATATTTTGTCCTTTGTTGATTTTATTGCATGTTTAGTATGTGCATTTTTTAAGATTGAGATGATGAAGGCATTTTATTCTTCTATCCAAACATTGTGTCATCCTTTATTTACCCATTTGAGCTTCATTTTATTTTTCTTTCATATCCCTCTTTTGGAATCAAAATAGAGTCAAAGATAAATGCCAAGAAAATAAGAATAAAAGAAAGAGTTCGAAAATAAAAGAA
Source organism: Capsicum annuum (assembly GCF_002878395.1). Lineage (NCBI taxonomy): Eukaryota > Viridiplantae > Streptophyta > Magnoliopsida > Solanales > Solanaceae > Capsicum > Capsicum annuum. The sequence continues at coordinate 5,072,307 of NC_061122.1, forward strand.
AAATAATCAAATCAAAACAAAGAACAAGCTGATGGAACTACGTGCGACATGATTCTCCTCTCTCGGGAGTAAGATACGTAGGCTGCCCTATTTCGGGCTTGGTCCAACCATATAAAGATTTACTATTCACCCAGTCAACAAAAACTGGGGCATGAGTTAATTTGTTGTTTGAGTCGATTCCAAAAGTTGTAAGTCCCACCCTCACTTCAAATGTCGTTTGAACCTCTTGCTATCCTTTTTCTAACCCATCCAAAAGCCAAGTTACAACCAAAGGAAGTCCTTCAGATCAATTTTTAATAATGTTAAGGCTAAGCATGCAATGGATATGATGATACATTATGAGGTACCACGTGTCTCCCTCAGCATAAGAAATCAGGAAAGAAATACAAAATGAGAGAGTCTTATTTGTGAAAACCCCCATGGGCATCATAAGGCGATGGTGAGTTGAGAGAAATGAAAATGAGAGAGCCTTATTGGTGAAAACCCTCGCAGGCACCATAAGGCGATGGTGAGTGGAGAGAAATAAAAATGAGAGAGTCTTATTGGTGAAAACCCTCACGGGCATCGTAAGGCGATGGCGAGTTCAAGAGAAAGTGAAAAGTGAAAAGAAAGAGATTTGTTGGCGAAAGTCTTTTAAGAAGTAGTCAATAAAATGTGGTGTATGAGTCCAATGGATTTGAAGAAGCGGCTCAGCGGCAAAGGCACGAACTCAACAACAAATGGGGAGTTTGGATAGGAAGATCTGGCAGCTTAATCCAAAATGCATGTCATACTCATTGGAGTTGGTTGTCGTATTTAGATAAGTTTTCTTTTTGAATATGGGACATTGCCCTTTTCTTTCATTTACATATTCATGCTTTTTGTCTTTTTATTGTCATTTATCAAAATAAAAGTCACCATCATTTCTTTACATTTTAAGTCAAGTCTGTGTCAAAACAAGCGAGAAAGGATTTCAAAATTTACTACCAGTCTTTCCAATTATATATGAGGAAAAGCCAAGGAACAGCGCAGGAAAGAAATATGATCGTAATTCAACACGAAACAAAGAAAGTCTATCAACCGACAGGCTGTTGGATTCGTGGAAACATTCAAATTTGGGAAAAGGGTAACCATCAGAGGCATGGTAAAATAGAAACCCATTGTTCGAGTCAAAACTCATTTCCCTTAATCTGGATCCGGGGCAATGATGCGGCAAGACAGGGCAAGTGTTAGCGATTTGGAACAAAGATGAAAGGAACGAGTGCTGGGGCAGATACCTGAGAAGCCAAGAGCTGTAAGCCACCACTAAGTTGTTAACTGACAAATTTTCTTTGTTGAAATAGGGGCAAATTCGCTCCACTTAATTCAGCTACCATTGGAAATGCACATCCGTGGGAATTTACTTTCTATTCAGGACCCTCCTGGAAAATGGGAATTTACTTTCAATTCAGGACCCTCCTGAAAAATGGGAATTTACTTTATGCTCAGGACCCTCCTGAAAAATGGGACTTTACCTTCTATTCAGGACCCTCCTGAAGAATGGGAATTTACTTTATATTCAGGACCCTCATGAAAAATGGGAATTTAATTTCAATTCAGGACCCTCTTGAAAAAATGAGATTTTACTTTATGTTCAGGACCCTCCTGAAAAATGGGATTTTATTTTATGTTCAGGACCCTCCTGAAAAATGAAATTTTATTTTCTGTTCAGGACCCTCCTGAAAAATGGGACTTTACTTTACGTCCAGGACCCTCCGGGAAAATGGGAATTTACTTTCAAGTCAGGACCCTCCTGGAAAATGGGAATTTACTTTCAGTTTAGGACCCTCCTGAAAAATGAGACTTTACTTTCTATTCAGGACCCTCCTGGAAAATGGGACAACGCTTTCAAAAATGAAATACTACTTTACCATAATTTTTGTTTGGAATGATTTTTGTTATAGTTTTAATTTTGGGTTTCAGGAGCCCGCCTGGAGAACAAAGTGAAGAAATAAAAATTCAAGCAACAAAGTGATGGAATAGTAAGTCAGGAGCCCACCTGGAGAATAGGGTGAAGAAACAAAAAGTCAAGCAACAAAGCGAAGCAATTGAAAGCCAAGCAACAAGTTGGAAGAAATTGCAAGTCAGGAGCCCGCCTGAAGAATAGGGTGATAAAAGTCGAGTCAAGAGCCAACAGAAGCTGTATAGATAGGATTTTGTAATTTCATTTATGTTTTAACTTGTAATTTTTATTTTTTGATTAATGACAGAGCTGCGGACCGGAAGCTCGATGGAACCTCACTCGACTCTCCAACTCGGTATAGTCCACTTCTCTTCCAATCCTTTGAAATACCCGTGACTTGATTTCCTCATGACTTAGGTAGATAGGGTGTCCGACAGGAGTCGATTGTCCTTCTTTCTTTTACTCCTCTCTTTGAATAATGATCGGGACAAAATTCGGTCTCGTTGTTTACTAAATTTTCCTGAAAACACTGCGTGTTTACATTCAAAGGGGGCATGATGTAGACACGTAATTTTGTCCCTCCGAAAGATTAATTTACCCAATGTTACCTTATCCTACCGTGTACCCTCATCCATGTTATTATACCCTCACAAAATACAAAAAAAATAACAAACCTTGTCTTATCCTAATATTCTAACAATCCACCCAACTAAAAATTGATAACACATCCTAACCCCTACCCCTCCTACCTCTACCCCACATCACCCTAGGCAACCCTCTCACATTTGTTACTTGTTTTAACCAAATACCCAGGATAACAACGAAAAAGGGGCACACAGAATATTTAAAAAAAAAGAATTTTCCATTCCATCATTATCAATATTCATAGCCATATAGAGACCCTTCAATTTTTTGGACTACCATTTTCTCATTCAGAAATAGAAGGAAGCAGATGGATGCTATTTTTTTTCCTTGGACCCATAAAAACTCCATTTTTATGAGTTAATATATATACAGAGAAGAACCTTCACACAGAAAACCCATCTCTATATACCAAAATTTCCATGGAATTCCCAGATACACTCACTCACCATCATCCTCACTGGTAGACACGATCATAGGTGCTTCTCCATTTTTAGATACAAAACTACACATATCGGCTTTCCTCGCCAACAAACTCACACTACATATGCATTCTCCGAGGTATAGGATACATAAAAATAGCATAGAGAGTAACACAAGAGAGAGAGAGATCTGGTCGGAGAAGAAGAGAAAAATGAAAGAGAGAGGAGAGAAACAAGAGCTCGTTCACGCTACTGTTCTGGCGACCTTTCATCGCCGGAAAATGGAGTCTCCTCACCGGATTCAACACTATTTTGAGATCAAAACTGATTGGGAATTTAGGTTTGGAAGCTGGGTCTTCGATTTGAGTCAGATTTCGGGTTTCGTTGCGGATTTGAATTGGTTGTTCTTATTCAGGTTGATTTCAGCAAGGTCCCATCGAAATTACATACTGCTTTTTGGTTTTTCTCTTCGCAATCTCTTTCTGGTTGTTTGGGTGTATTTTCGGGCTTCTGTCTGGCTTAGATCCTTCGGGTTTATTGCAATTTAAGCTGGTTTTGTTCAAATTTTTTGGTTGGGTGTTTGTTGAGTTTGGAGAAACGGAGTTTGTTGGTCGAGGTTTGAATTAAGGTTTTCTCGGTGCAGAGTACGTCGTGTTCAACAAGATAATACTCGAATAAAAGTCAAATTTGAGGTCCATTTCTTCTCCCATTCTCTATTTTTTATCTCAACTTTTGATTATTGTTGTGGACGAGAATGTTTTTTTGTGTGTTTACCATGTTCAAATCTTCATTGTGTATGGTTGATGTGGTTTTGGATGTTGAAGAAAGAAAAATTGAATTGTTAACCGAAGAACTAAGTAATCATCAATTAAGAATGAAATTTGAGGGTGGAGTTGAGAATCGAATAAGGAAACGTTGATTAGTTCAGATTCATTGTTGGATATTGTTGAAATTGATAGTATCATGTTTTAGATCGTTAAATGGGTAGGCAAATATTAAGTTTAGGTAGGCAATTTGTACGAATGGAAGATGGTAATTTGTTGAATGTATGAGTATTTGTTAAATGGTTCTTTCTATTTTAACGCACAAAATTGAGAAGATATATTCATTTTATCGGGGAATGCCCCGAGGTCTTATGTACTTATTCACTGGAAAATGCCCCAAGGTATCTTGTACTCAAACGACGTTCGCGATGAAGACTCGGGGCATCGGGTAAAGCATTGGAGCTTAGTTTAGGATTAACGTAGGTTTACTTTCAGTACCTTTTTTATTTCGGGTTGTAATAATTGGACTGGACATTATTTTTTGGATTATTTTGTTTTTGTTTGCTTGAGTGATTGTTTTTGCGTGCTTTGTGTGATTTATGCATTTGTAATGTCAATTTAGCCGATACGCTCTGCCAAGCGACCGTGGTCAAACCACGGGATCGAGGGTGTAACACCCCGTACTTAATTACGTGCATTAGCCATGGTTATATGTG
>NC_061122.1:5079771-5107011 GCF_002878395.1 Capsicum annuum
AACTTGAGGAGAGAGACTATTCAGTAATTATCGGTACTTTTCTCACCTCTCTTCCTTCTTCCAGAATCTCCTCTTCTCTCTCCTTCTCACTCTAATTTCTATCTCTTCTCATTCTGCTGATCCAAGCTATCAATGGAGGCCCCTTAGATTAGTTGCTTACATCATTTTAGTGGTTCAGTTCGTTGTATTTTTGTTTTTGCAATTCAGTTATTATTCAGAAAATCCAGAAAATTGTCCCACTTTTTACTGTATTTCGAGTAAATTGTTTAGAACTTGACACATATTCATTGCCGCAGTTATAGGTTTTGTAGGGCCTGTGCCGGGATTGAACAATGATTATGAAATCCGAAAAACATTAGAGGAATACACCGTTCCACCAAAATGGGTGCCTTTTAAAACCACAGTTGCTTTCAAGTTGTTTAAAGTTTTGAGAATCTTTGAAACTACCATCAAGGGGGAGGAAGAGAATGTTTCTGATAATTTTTGTATGTGTAAAAGTATTGAACACTGTGATTTCTTGCTTGTGAGGAGTTGTTTAGAATTGGAATTAGAATGGTTGAAAGTCATCGAAGATATTCACCAGAAATCAGTTTTGCGAGACAACTTCCGACAACGTTGTATGAAGATGAGAATACAAATATGCGTTTGGGAGCGAGGCAAAGCTGAGACAAAATGAACTCATTGAGTTAGCTCTCGGATTAGGAAGGTTTCGAAGAACGAACAAAGGCGAGAGGAATTGTGTGCACGAGTTGGGCTCCACAAGTCACTACTCAGTAGGTGTATTTTTGACTCATTCAGGATGGAGTTCAGTAGTTGAAGCAAGCCATTGGTTTTGTTAACATTTTTGGCTGATCAAGGGATGAATGCTAGGCTCTTGGAAGAGAAGAAGATAGCATATTCGATACCGAGAAATGATCAAGATGGGTCGTTTACTCGTGATGCGGTAGCTAAATCTCTGAGTTTGGTACTCATTGAAAAAGACAGTGAGATTTATGGGAAAAATGTTAAAGAGGTAAAAGATATTTTTTGCGATAAGGAAAGACAGAATAATTATGTGGATAATTTATCAAGTTACCTTCAAAGTTATAAAAAAGACTAAAAATAAAAATAAATACTTGGCTATGCTTGCACCTATCTATAGTTGAAATTTCAAGCTAATTTAAATACAACTACGTAATTTTATCCGGTATCAATGATGTTTCCTTTTCTTACATTTTATGTAAAAGTACAAATTAAAGTTTGCTTTGCTTTTTTATTTATGGGGTGATTTAATTTACATACCTTATGTAAGAATTGTCTATGTGTGATCGATCAATAATTTAATGTAAAGATTGTTATACATGTAGATTGTTTACCTGTTAGATTACTTTTTGTATCAATTTGTGAGGAATACCAGCTTCTTAATAAATTTTACTCAAAGATTGAACATATGATAAAATGTTTCATCAAATATTTCTAACTCAAAATACTTTCAAAGTGCGCACTCATTACTTCAATAATTAAGGTCTCAAATGTAGGTTGGATCCATCAAGTAATACATATAGGCTACAAGGAGACTAACAAATATGTCAATGATACTTTGGCTAAAATGAATTATAGCTTCTTGATGGAGTAAGCCTAACTATCACGGATTATAGTGGGATGAATATGATATATTTTTTCTTATTTTAAAATTTTAGATTCGAATTAAAATTTTAAACAAAATATAATAGAAACCACTTTTTTCTTTAATGAATTTTATGTGACAAATATTTAGATTAATCGATATGCCTCGAAACAGAGTATTTAATATAAAGTGGTCGAAATCAGGAAAAAAGAACAGGCCATCAATTGTTTAGGTATTATTAGAAGTCCGAAAAAATAACATATATTATAACATATTTAAATATGCTGATAGCGTAAAAAATTTATAGTATCATTAGTGTATATAAGTTAAACTCATTAAGTTTTCATTATACACTTGAGATGAAGTTTGTCACCTTTGTACATTTTTGAATATAGGTTCAAAATTCAAATTGATGATTCAATGTTTAAAAATTTTAGAATTATGAAATTATATATTATCATGGCCCAAAGTCCAAAATTGTCCTCTTTATTCTCAAGCTCTTAATTTGTAGATTATTATTTGAGATATCGAGCCCCAAAAACACTCATGCCATATGAGCTTGAACTATACTTTATACTAACATTTTTCTATTTTTTCTTATATTTTTATATGAGATTCATTTAAGATGTCATGTACCCGTAATTTTTGAAATTTGCCAACTTAAAAACTCATACACCCTCACTTGAAGACATCACATATTTAATATATTAAATTAATCTAGCTCAATTTACCTCAAAATTGGTCAAGTTAATTTTTGACAAACAATACGTAACGGATTTTAATCTTTATGGAGTTATAAACATTTTACATACATTAAATCATATTATTTTACAAATATCATAATTGTATCTTTTTCAGTCGGCACTTGCTAATTCCCATGTCAAATTGTATCTAATCATGTGATTTTTTTTTTTTTAAATGATTATGAAAATCTGAAAACAAGACATGTCTAACGTGCTATTAAATTGTATCAATTATATATTAAAGGGGTATGATACAAATGTATATAATTTCTTAAGTTTGGGTCCATACTTAGTACTAGTCATATTAGCAGACCTTTAGGTACAATGTATTGACAATCAACACATATTTTTAAAAAGTATTCTATTAATATAGTATTAGATTAACTAATATCTATGTATTGAAAAATTAAAGACACTTTTTAACTATTTTATAGCCAGATCTTAATAGGTGTTGTTATTTCTTAGTATTTTCACATTCATAACGTCTAAATTTTAATATATGAATAAATATTTAAATTTAGAAGTCAAAACAAAGAAGGATTAGATCTTATATATAGTGGACCAGATAAGAAATAATATAGGTTCACAAATTTATTTTACAACACTAAAATGGAGAACAACAAAAATCTACATATTTCCATGGCTAGCTTTTGGCCATATGATTTCCATATTTAGAGCTATCAAAGCTCATCTTTTCCTTCATTTCTACTCCTAGAAACATGATCGTCTCCCAAAACTTGCTCCAAATCTTTCTCAGTTCTTGAAATTCGTCAAACTTCCTCTACCGAAGCTACCTGAAAATGCAGAAGCCACTATTAATGTACCTTATGAACAAGTCAAGTACCTCAAAATTGTTCATGATGGACTTGAAGAACCCATGGCTAAGTTTCTTGAAGATTCAGCTCCTGATTTTATACTCTTTGATTTTGCTTCTTACTGGATTCCTTCACTCGCTTCAAAATTCAACATTCCAACAGCTTATTTCAGCATATTCATCGCTGCGGTTTTGAGTACCAGGATTGTGCAATGACTATGAAGTTCGGATGACACTGGAGGAATACATGGTTCCCCCAAAATGGGTGACGTTTGCTTGTAAGCTGTTTGAAGTTTCGCGATTCTTTGAAACTGCCATTGAGGGCGGAGGAAGAGAACGTTTCTGATATTTTTCGTTTTTCCAAAACTATTGAAAACTGAGAATTTTTACTTATGAGTAGTTGTTCAGAACTTGAACCAGAATGGTTGAAATTATTTGAGGATATTCATCGTACGAAGATGACGCCACGAAAATTGACGTGTGGACTTGATGAGAAAGAAAAAGGGAAAGTTATTTACATTGCGTTTGGTAGCGAAGCAAAACTGAGTCAAAATGATCTCACTGAGTTAGCACTCGGTTAGAGCTTTCTGGGCTACTATTTTTCTGGGTTTTAAGAACTAAAAGAGGGGAGTCTGAGGATGAATTGATTCAATTACTAGAAGGGTTCGAAGATCGAACAAAGGGAAGGGGAATTGTGTGCACGAGTTGGGAGCCACAACTCAAGATACAGAGTTATGGATGGAGTTCAGTAGTAGAGGCGGTACAATTCGAGAAGCCATTGGTTTTGTTAACATTTTCAGGTGATCATGGGATAATTGCTACGCTTTTAGAGGAGAAGAAGATGGCGTATTTGATACTAAGAAATGATCAAGATGGATCGTTTACTCGTGACGCAGTGGCTGAGTCATTGAATTTGGTTTTCGTTGCAAAAGAGGGTAATATTTATCGGGAAAAGGTTAAAGAGGTGAAAGATATGTTTTGTGATAAGGAAAGACAAAATAATTATAGGGTGAAATTATTAAGTTACCTTCAAAATTATAGAAAGACTAAAATATGAAAAGGGAAGAAAAATTTGAGTATGCATGCACCTTTCAATAATCGTGATTTCGGGCTAATTTTGCTAAGGCTCAATTATATTAAAAGGTTGTATTTTGAATAAATTTACGTACCATTGTTGTGTAAGAATTATCTATGTGTGATTAATAATATTTGATAAATAATGTAATGCAAGGAGTTATTTACATTTGGTTATTTTCTTGCATCAGTTAACGGTGAATACATAGATAATTTGTCACAAAATTTTATTTAGATATTCAATATATCATAAATTTCAATTGAATAAATAATAAGATGTTCCCATTATATACTTGTGAGTCAAACTTTAAAAAGGCTTTTAAACATATTAATTTCCAAGTGCCGGTTGCTTCAATAATTAACTAACCACTTAAAATATATTATATTATTTATTCATACATATTAATCTCAATAAGCCGTCGAATGAAACAAGTCCAATCGCCAAGAATTTTAGAGGAATGAATAAGGATCTGTTTATTCTTAATTAAAGATTTCATGTTTGACCCATAGAAATAAAAAGAAGTAAATAGAAAATATATTTTTTTCTAATAAATATTGCGTGATAAATATCCAAATTAGTCGAGATGCCCCCAAAAAAAAAACATCGAACATAGAGCAGAAAATCAAGAAAAGAAAATAGGTTATGAGTTGTTTAGGTATATCAAAAGTCCGAATAAATAATTCAAATATATTGATAGCATAAAAATACTTATATATTATTATTAGCGTATATGTATGAGTTAAACTCATTAAATTTTTATTGTTTACTTGAAATGAAATTTGTCAACTCTGTATATTCGAATACATGTTCAAAATTTAAATATAATGATTCAATTTTTTTTTACTAATATACTTTTTTAAATATTTTAAATTGTTAATCTTTGTGATTTTAGTATCTTTTAATGTAATTTCAAATAATTTATATGACTTGCTTTATCGCAACTTACGTGACACTATTAGAATTTCAAAAGTCAATCATATTTTTTACTATATGTTTTTAAAATATTATAAGATGTTAATAGTTATGACTTATAATTATTTTTTTACATAATTTTTAAATATGTAATATTTTAACAAAATAAAGTAAATAAACTAAAATAAATAAAGTACTAAATTTTTAAAACATGTTAAATTCGAAAACATCATTTGGATCAACAAATTACTAAATTAAAACAATAAAACATGCAAATTATAAAATGTCAAAACTATCCCGAATTTACGCGACACAAATATAATTTAGATAATCAATCAGATTCTTAATATGTTTTTAAATATTTTAAATTTTTAGCCATTGTAATTTATAATATTTTTTATGTAATTTTCAAATAATGTGTTACTCTCCTTATCCAAATTCTTGTGGCATTGAAATTCAATTATATTCTTAAAATAATTTAAGTTTTTGATTATTATGATTTATAATACTTTTTCTTCTATTCCAATTTAAGTAGCACTGAAATAAATTCGAGAGTCAACCAAATTTTATGATTGAAGCTGCGAAGTGGATATATCCTAAATGACTTATAATACCTAATTAGAAGTGATATATCAAAATTACTATGAAAAATATTTGTGAAAAAAATTTAAATGAGTCTCATATAAGATGTCATGTTAATTTAAAACATCAAGAATTAATTTATCATTTAATGTCAATTTTATTTTTATTAAATATTAATTAAATTTTTAATACCTAAATGACTTATAATAATTAATTAGGGTGATATAGTAAAATTACAATTGAAGTAGCTGAAGTAGACATGTCATAAATGTCTATTTTATCATTTTTTAATTAAATATTATTAATTTTCTTATATGTAAATGTCTTACAATAATTAATTAGGCATAATATTATAAAATCGTGGAGCAAACATACTTGTGAATGTTTTTAAATAAGTCTCATATAATATGTCCTATTAATTTAATACATCAAGAATTGATTTATCATTTATATTTATTTTATTATTTATTAAATATTATTAATTTTTAAATACCTAGGTGACTTCTAAAAAATTAATTTGAGGTGATATAATAAAATTACGATTGAAGAAGCTGAAAAAGACATGTCATAAATGTCTATTTTATCCCTTTTTAATTAAGTATTATTAATTTTCTTATATATAAATAATTTAAAATAATTAATTGGGAATAATATAGTAAAATCACGGAGCATCTGAAGCAGGTAAAGAAGCAGGCATGTTGACGAAGAACTGTCTGCTTCTTCACTCTTATTAATAGTAGTAGTAGTAGTAGTAGTAGTAGTAGTAGTAGTAGTAGTAGTAGTAGTAGTAGTATATATATATATATATATATATGAAACTCACTTAATATATCGTGTACGCCCTCCTCAGAGGACGATTCAGAATTTGAAAGCTCCGGGTACCATCCTATTTTGAACAATAACATATACTCTATATAATATTTTAGGATCGTAGAGTTAATATTCATAAAGTAAACTATAATTATATATATCATCAAAAGTTGGTATAACATGAAGGTTTGCCAAGTTGGTGTCATCTAGTGTTTTGTTAAAAGAGGGATCAAGGGTTCTACTCTACTTAACTGCAGTTTGTTTTTTAATGAGAAAGTAGAACTGTGCGTGTTTTGTCATTTTCAAAACACATAGAACTGTGCGTGTTTTGTCATTTTCAAAACACTATGTATACACACAGTTCAAAACAATGTCTATAACTCTCTTTTTAAGAAAGTTAACATATTTTGGTCACACTGTAAAAACATGATATATTTTGATACTTTTTTAGTTGCATGACATATTTTAGTTCCCAGTTCAACTGTGTGGGTTTTGTCATTTTCTTCTTGTCTCCCAATATTAGTACCATTTCTTTCCTATGGATGACCCATTGCTCTGCAATCCATTTGGGGGGGGGGGGGGGGGGGGGGGGGGAGGTCTGTCATAAAATTTAATTTTGCCAAGAAATTTAGTTGTAATTTCTATGTTATAGAAGAGTTGGTTTAGTCATGAGATGGAAATGACATAACAAATTTCTCTAGGGGTAATTTGGTCATTACAATAAATTATAAGCTCAATTCAATTATTTTTTGTGCTTTGACTTTGGAACTTCATCAAAAGTTTGAATAAAAACCCATTATTTTCTCTTTAATTACAAGCAATGTCATTGAAGAAATTTACCATAATGTCATCACACATATTTCCACACATGTGGGCCCTCTATCTTCCATTTATTTTTCAATCTTATTTATCTTTTTTATTTTTATGTATAAAATTATTTCAAATATATTTAAGTAAATTGATTAGTAGGATGATAATTTATTGTAAAAATTAATGATAATTGATGCAATTAAATAAATTTTATTATTTATTTAAATTCATATCAAACATATAATTTATTTTCTTTCTTATTTGTTATTACATTTTCACCTAATTTAAACTTTTTCCTAATATATTCAATCGTGATTTTACTATATCATCTCTAATTAATTATTATGGTCATCTAAGTATCATGTCACTTAAATTGGAGTAGAAAAAGTTTTACAAAATAACTAAAAATTTAAATTATTTAAAAAAATATTATTTTTCTTTTCTTTTCTATTATATATATATATATATATATATCCTTTCTTTTCTTTTCTTATCTATATATTAGAAATGATGGTTTTGACATGTTAGCTTATGGGTATTAAAACAAAGTTTTAGGATACTAAGGTCTATAAAATACTTTGCAAGATTAGTTTGTTTAGAAAAATTGTATTTTGTATTTTAATGTTTGAACCTTATCAACAACTATAAGATGAATTAATTACAACTCATGTCATTCCAATAAATTACCACTTTGCCATTGATGCTACTCCTATTGAATATGATGGAGCCCACATATAATTAATTATTATAAATTATTTATATATTAAAAACTAATAATATTTAATTAAAAAATTAAATAAATATTTATGATATGTCTGCTTCAACCGTAATTGTACTATATTACCCCTAACTAATTATAATATCACACCTAATTAATTATTATAAGTTATTTATATATTAAAAAATTAATAATGTTTAATTAAAAAATAAAATAGATATTTATGACATGTCTGCTTCAACCGTAATTGTACCATACTGCTTCAACCGTAATTGTACCATATCACTTCTAATTAATTATTATACTGCTCCTAATTAATTATTATAAGTTATTTACACATTAAAAATAAATAATATTTAAGTAAAAAATAAAATATATGACATGTCTGCCTCAACCGCAATTTTACTATATCACCCCTAATTAATTATTATGGTCATTTAAGCATTGTGCCACATAAGTTGAAATAGAAAAAATAATTTAATATGTTATATATTTCAAAAAAATTACATGAAAAATACTAGAAATCACAATAATTAACAACTTAAAAGATTTAAAAGATATAAAATGTTTGGTCGACTCTTGAAGTTATATTAGTGTCACTGAAAATGGAATAGAAGAAAAGTATTATAAATCACAATAATTAAAAAATTAAATTATTTTTAAAATATAATTGATTATTAATGCCACAAAAATTTGGAAAAGAAGAGTAACGTATTCAAATGGCAAAAGAGTAAAATTTTCATGACATTTTTTTTTAAAAAAAATAAAAATTACTACATATACTCAAAGGACAAAAGAGTAAAAACACATAAGAGATAAATGTTGAGAAATCAAGAAGCACCAAATGTTACAAATGTATTATTGACATTTGTAACATTCAACACATTTCTAAATGTTTCCAAATTCTTCTTGAATCAACACGTACACATTATAAAAATAATAATTACATTTTACTATATCACCCCTAATTAATTATTATGGTAATTTAAGCATTGTGCCACATAAGTTGAAATAGAAAAAATATTATAAATTACAATGATAAAAAATTTAAATTATTTAAAAAATATAATTGGCTATCGTCGACACAAAACTCTGGACAAGGAGAGTAACATATATTATTCAAAAAAAATTATATAAAAATTATTATAAATTACAATAGTTAACAAGTTAAAATATCTAAAAACAATTTAATATGTTATATATTTCAAAAAAATTACATGAAAAATACTAGAAATCACAATAATTAACAATTTAAAAGATATAAAATATTTGGTCAACTTTTGAAATTATATTAGTGTCACTGAAATTGGAATAGAAGAAAAGTATTATAAATCACAATAATTTAAAACTTAAATTATTTTTAAAACATAATTGACTATTAATGTCATAAAAATTTGGACAAGAAGAGTAACGTATTTAAAGGGCAAAAGAGTAAAAACAAACAAGAGATGAATGTAGAGAAATCAAGAAGCACCAAATGGATTATTAACATTTGTAACATTCAACACATTTCTAAATGTTTCCAAATTCTTCTTGAATCAACACATATACATAATAAAAATAATAAATAATAATAATTATATTTTACTATATCACCCCTAATTAATTATTATGGTCATTTAAGCATTGTTCCACATAAGTTGAAATAGAAAAAATATTATAAATTACAATGATAAAAAATTTAATTATTTAAAAAATATAATTGGCTATCATCAACACAAAACTCTGGACAAAGAGAGTAGCATCTATTATTCAAAAAAAATTATATAAGAAGTATTATAAATTACAATAGTTAACAATTTAAAATATCTAAAAATAATTTAATATGTTATATATTTTTAAAAAATTACATGAAAAATACTAGAAATCACAATAATTAACAACTTAAAAGATTTAAAAGATATAAAATATTTGGTCGACTCTTGAAATTATATTAGTGTCACTGAAATTGGAATAGAAGAAAAGTATTATAAATTACAATAATTAAAAACTTAAATTATTTTTAAAATATAATTGACTATCAATGCCACAAAAGTTTGGACAAGAAAAATAATACATATTATTTGAAAATTACATAAAAATATTATAAATTACAATAGTTAACAAATTAAATTATCTAAATACCTATTAAAAGTATGATTGATTATCTAAATTCTATTTGTGTCATATAAATTGAGATAAAAATTAATATATTGAACCCGTGCTAGATCTCGAATGAATCTTAAAATGTATGTGCAATTCTTTTTTTAAAAAAAAACTTTTATTCAAATATATCAAAATCGAAAAGGTAAACTTTAATGCGGCACGTTAAACAATGTATAAGAACTATGTTAACATAAATAATACTAGCATTTACTAATAGAAGCATTACTAATACAAATATTACAAATATATTCTATTCAAAAAGAAAATTTATACATTATAACAAACGACTCCTATGTTTCAATAGAAGGAATACATACAAAAGAAAAGTTTGACAAAAAATTTACAGAAATATATTTTATAAGTATATTTTATCGTGCCAATGTAAAAATTGCAATCCACATATTTTATTGTTGGGCCTGTGCTGACACAGGCCTTGCACTTCTAGTTATCTAATAAGTGATCTTCAGGTCACTTGTATAAATACATTTCGTACTATAATATTAACGCTTTGACTATTTCAGCTACGCACTTCAGTAGAGGAATTTCTGCGAAATAACGTATATATATGGTGAAACATTAGAAAAAGGAAATTTGAATTAGTTGAGTCAATGATTTTTTGATCAAATAATCATATTCGAAAGAATTGAATTAGTCGATCAATGAATTTAGTGTACATGATTAAGATGAATTTTCAAAAGTGTAAACTACTGAAATTTCATGTAATATGAAAGTATTTACATAAAATCCCTTTAGGTTTTTTCTCTCCCGATTTTGCTAAATATACTCATACATTCGTAGCTTTATTATACATTTATTTGATGTATGATAAAACTGTTTTTCCTACAATTAAGGAAAAAGAAATCAGAAAATATATTCCTATTCCTTAAATTACGACATTAAATACCTAATTAAGTAGTGTATGAGTTAATATAGGACTGAAATTTAAATTTAAAAAATAACTCCTAAACATTACTGTTAATATTCATCATTGTTGGAATACGTTTTTGAGGAAAAAAAGGCCAGCTTCTTCTTTCTTTCATCACTGTTGAAACACGTTCTTGAAAAAAAAAAATAGTTGGCTTCTTTCTTGATTTCTGAAAAAAAAAAAGAGCATCCCCATATTGTTGCGTCATTTCGGTGTCTGGGAGTTGAAAATCAGTTATAAATCATACAAAAGTGATGTCATTATTGTTTCTGAAAGCATTAACTTTCTGAAATTGGTTGTGACGATAGCGACAGAATTGAATGTTGACGATGTTCGAAAAAAATTAAAATTAAATACACCGTTGATGGTAATTCTTCTCCAATTATAATAAGGAATGATAATGGAGTGAAGGTTTACATAATTTTTTATATTATACTCCATTCTTCAATTCGCTTAAAATCAATATGAACATCCCCATATCAATATCGGAGATGGCAAAACATACTGCAGCATGCTCGCCGGGGATACAATTAAGGCTGCTTTTAAGAATTATGAAACGAAGAAGGCGGCAAAATTCAGTGACCATTCAGGAAATGCATGCAACTGATGATTGATTTACTAGTTGAAGAAATACAAGGCTTGATTTCATGCAAGGAACTCCACCATAAGAGTGACAATAAGTCATATGTGTATGTAAAGTCCCTTGAATTTTTATTAGTGTTAAATTAGCTCTTAAATCAGTTTGTAACATAAATCGTGAACAATTAAGTTGCATTTTCCATTTTGTTTTATGATTATAGATTATATGTTAGTGTACATGTATGATGCATTCACAAAGTATTCAATGTAAAATTCCTTAACCAGATGTTAATAATGCATGATATTATATTATACTTTATACACATGTATGATATTAATTATTTTTGTTATTTTCTATCAAGTCTTGAACGTATAACAACATGTATGATGTTATGTAATAAATAAATTTAAACGTATGAGACACCTGTTCAATGTATCATTATCATATAACATAATTTACCTACTGGTAAAAACACAATGTGTTGATATACAATAACACATTAAAGTGTAATTTTTTTATACGTTATATATAATAAAATGTAAGGCAAACTCATTAACTACCAAACTATATAGTAACAGTACAATATAGTGTAATTTATTGCAAAACAATTCTTCAAGAAGATATATATGTAGGAACAATAAGGACATCCATACAATTTGAAGATAGAAGCAAACTGATATTATACAAACTGAAGACATTTACAAATGTAAATTAACATCCAACAAGAATCATTGTAACTGTTTAACATGAACTACAAAAACAAAAATTAGATGTTTCAATTCCGACTATTATAAAAAAATGCTACTCTAAAGTAATAATTGCACTTTCATTAATTGTTTGGATAAAACTATTCCTTGACCGAGAAGGATCGTCATTATCACTTGTGGATTATTCGCTGTCCTTTGTCACTCCGTAATGCCATAATAATGAAGCATAGCGTGCACGTTGACTTCCAGCACCAAAATCACATGAATGCCCTTGCTGCCATTCACTTAATATTTCTGCATAGGCAGCAACAAAGACACTGTAGTCCCTGATTTGAAAAAAAATGATGAAGTAACAATCTATTCAATAATTATAACATCGCTATACATGTAAAAAAAAATTACTTACAAACTATCAGACGTTTGTTGTGGTATGTTTTGAACGTATTCTACATCAAATGAGTTTTGATTTGAGCAGATACTTTGTCAATATGGTATTTCATGCCCTTAAAAATAAACAAACTCAAATTCATAGAGAAAAAAGGTTGCAACAAACTGATACGTACAAAAATGACATTATACAATATTTGCACATGTATCTGGACATATTATACATTTAAATAATAGTATGAAAAAATGTATAATATCATACAATTCATATTAAGAATTAACTTTCAACATGTCTGACCTATAAGCTTGTCATAATATATAATTTTACCTCATACAAATAATAGACATTCAAAAAGTATAAGGTATTCAATATGCAGACATTATACAATCATCATACATTCACAAAATAAAAGATATGCACAATATCATAATGTATAAATAATCAGAATGTATAACGTGACATTATACAAACGTCATACATTCACCAAGCCAAAGGTATGCACAATATCATAATGTATAAATAAGCAGAATGTGTAATGTGACATTATACAATCTGTAGACATACACAAAGTAAAAGATATGCATAATATCATAATGTATAAATAATCAGAATGTATAACGTGATATTATACAATCATCATACATTCACAAAGTAAATGATATTCAATATGCAGACATTCACAAAGTAAAAGGTATGCCCAATATCATAATGTATATAAGATCAGAATGTCTAATGTGACATTATACAATCTGCATACGTTCACAAATTAAATGGTATTCAATATTCATGTTCCTTTTCATGTACAATATTCCTCAAAAATACCTCTCCAATCTTCGTTTCAGCAATCGCTCCAACATTTAATTCAAGAAGCACTTCGTATAAGGTGCTCATCTCCTCTCTCAAGCCAAATCCGTCGCCGCAGCAAAACACCCAGCATCAACATCAACTTCGTCTCTGTCGTCTTATTCCCTCGCTAAATTAGAGGAAGAGTAATCCGATTTAGCGATATCGACTTATTTTGATGTCTTTGTTGTATGCAATTGAATTACAGAAAAAATTGGGACAATTTTTTATTTGAAAAAGCTGGGGAAAAAAAAGGAGCAAAAGATGGTTGATTTGAAAATTAGCTTGATTTTAGGCGTAAATAAAGGAACACAAATATAAAGAAAGAAACGGTGCAAAAAATATGGAGCAAAAAACGTTATTTTTATATGTATGAGGGAGATGAGAGAGAAAGTAAAAAAAATAGGAAATTTCAGTAATTAATTTGAGATTTATGTAATTACTTTTCCAATATGAAATTTTATGTAATAAGGTAAAGTTACCTTGTGTATATATGTAAATTTTCCTTTTTCAAAATGAATTAGGTTTCTTACAAATTATGACAATTGAAGAAAAAGACATTATATATGAATAAAGAAAAGAGAACAAGTACGAAATCTTTAGTAGAAAATTATTATTACCAAATATTCTTCTTTCACCCTAATAGGAAAGACAAATTCAAACAATATTAAGAATAGCACGTAAATTTCACCATCATATGAATATTAAACTAATTTCTTTCAAGGTTATGATGTTACTTATATATATAAACTAGACAAGTGTACGTAACATTATCTTCTATGAAAATAATTAGTAATTTTATAACAAGAAGTGGACATAATTATCACCATCATCTCAATTAAACATATGAATATTAAACTAATCTAATACAAGGTTATAATGTTAAATAAACCAAGAACACCAAATTCACTTCAATTAACACCATGGATGAGTCTAAAACACTTCATGTTGTATTATTTCCATGGTTAGCTTTTGGCCACTTAATTCCATTTTTTGAACTTGCAAAACAAATTGCAAGAAAAGGTCACAAAGTTTCCTATATTTCAACTTCTAAAAACATCGATCGACTTCCAAAACTTTCTCAAAAATTAAATTACTCCATAGATTTCGTTAATCTTTCTCTACCTTTAACCAGCGGTCTACCGAAGCGTGCAGAGGCCACAACGGATGTACCACTTGACAAGGTTCAATACCTCAAGAAAGCCTTTGATGGACTCGAACTTGAGTTGACTCAATTCCTTGAAAACTCTGTCCCTGATTGGATCATTTACGATTTTACCCCTTATTGGTTGCCCCCCATCGCGGCTAGGCTTGGAATTTCACGTGCCTTCTTTAACACGTTTAATGCGTGGTCTAGTGTATTTTTTGGTCCCGTGGTTGACAAAAGTGATAGTACTAATATACGACGGATCGAGCCCGAGGATTTCACCTTTCCACCAAAATGGATCCCTTTTCCGTCTAATATTGCGTATCGTCTTTACGAAATAAACAGGTATTGTTGAATAATAATTCGAATTTGACCTATTTTTTTTTTATTTGGTAGAGTAATCCTATTTTCACAATTTGTTAGGCAAAATAAAGACATAATAGGAGCTTAAATTGTGTTACTAGTAGAGGATATTTCTGTTTTTTCTTTTTTTTCTATCAAGCCTAAGCTAGCTTAGAAAGATACATGTTCAATCCACTCCAAAAAGGAAAAAAAAAAAGAAATTAATGATGATAGATTTTGTAGCTAAACAAGAAAAATTCGCCGTTAATTCTATTAAGCGATGACTTAATGAGCAACATATTTAGCAATAAATTAGGAGATAAGGCATAAGTCTCCCTCAAATTATATCCAAAGTTGCCATGAAACATCTAAATTTTAGGAAAGTCCTATTAGCCCGATTAACTCATTTTTTCTGTATTTTTGTGTTTTTTTTTTATGCTGACATGACTGCTAAGCAGGGTTGGAGCCAACCCTTTGGCAGGGGGTTCATCCGAACCCCTTTCGAGGAAAAATATATCATTTATACATGATTAAAATTATTTTTTATGTATATATAGTAGATGTTGAATTTTATTCAGCTAGGTTTTCTTCAAATATTAAATCCGCTTAATTAAAATTCTGACTCCGACTTCGCTACCAAGTCAATACTTAGCCCCCTAGATTAACTCATTTTTTCTGTATTTTTGTGTTTCTTTTGTGCGCACATGACTGCCAAGCAAGGGTGGAGCCAGTCCTTTGGTAGGGTGTTCATCGGAACCCCTTTCGAGAAAAAATATACCATTTATACATGAA
This sequence comes from Capsicum annuum, assembly GCF_002878395.1. NCBI lineage: Eukaryota > Viridiplantae > Streptophyta > Magnoliopsida > Solanales > Solanaceae > Capsicum > Capsicum annuum. The sequence continues at coordinate 5,095,711 of NC_061122.1, forward strand.
TAAAATTATTTTTTATATATCTATAGTAGATGTTGAATCCCATTCAGCTAGGTTTTCTTCAAATATTGAATCTCCTTAATTAAAATTCTGACTCCGCATTTGCTGCTAAGTCAACACAAAATTAAAGAAGCATTAAAATATTCTGATGTTTGGCAGATACGTCAGCAAAAAGGAGCACAAAAATAAGGGAAAAATAATTTTATAGAGTAATAGAATCCCGATAAAGTTTAAGTGTGTCATAACAACTTCGAGTATAATTTAAGGTGTACTTGGGCCTTATCTCATAAATTAGCGATGAAGTTGGTAGCTAATTTCAATTTTTTAAAGTCATCTATTGTTCTCAATGGAAATTGTTCCTATATTTTCATGTTATATTTATATTTATATTTCTAACAGGTTTTTCGGCCATCTAGAAAAAAATGCTTCTGGTGTTTCCGATTGGGATCGATTCGCAACATCACTTTCCGGTTGCGATGCATTTTTAATTCGGAGTTGTAACGACTTAGAAAGAGAATGGTTAGATCTTCTTCCCGCGATTCATCAGAAACCTATCGTATCAGTTGGCCTATTGCCACCTTCAGTACAAGATACTGAAGGTGGCAAAGACGATGCATGGGGTTTTATTAATAATTGGTTAGCCATGCAACGTGAAAAATCGGTTGTCTATGTAGCATTGGGAACAGAGGCAACCCCGAGTCAAAATGAACTCGCTGAGCTAGCTCATGGTTTGGAGCTCTCAGGGTTGCCGTTTTTCTGGGCTTTGAGGATTAACCAGCACGATCTTGAACCGTTAAAGTTGCCGGAAGGTTTTGAGGAACGTACCAAAAACCAAGGGATAGTCTGGACGAGTTGGGCCCCACAACTCAGGATACTGAAACATGACTCAGTCGGCGTGTTCTTGACTCATTGTGGTTGGGGTTCTATTATAGAAGGACTTCAATTTGGCAAACCACTTGTCATGTTACCTTTTTTGGGAGATCAAGCACTAAATGCTAGAGGTTTGGAAGAAAAAAAGTTGGGTCTAGAAATTCCAAGAAATGAAAATGATGGAACTTTGACTCAAAATTCAGTGGCTGAGTCATTAAAATTGATGATGAATGATGAAAAGGGAAAAATTTATTGGGAGAAAGCAAATGAAATGAGAAAAATATTTGGAAATAGAGATTTAAGTGAAAAGTATATAGATGACTTTATTGACTATCTCCATAAGAAAAGGAAGTGAGGAATAAAGGGAAATGCAAATTAAACAATCATATTGTTGTAACTTGTAGTTATGTGAATAGAAATCCAAAAAAAAAAAAACTTGTTAATCCACTTAAAATTAAACAATCATATTGTTGTAACTTGTAGTTATAATAGAAATCCAAAAAGAAAAAAACATGTTAATGCACTTAAAAGTTTAATTTTCTTTTGAATTACTTTTTTGGTTTTCATTCGGTGTCCGGTATCCTCATTGGAGCTCGACTAATCCGGATTCGCGTCCCAACAGAGTTTTCTCCATGCCCAGGATTGAACCTCGACCTCTGGTTAAGAGTTGAGCAGCCTCATCCGCTGCACCTCAACCCATGTTGGTTATTAATGTAATATATTACTTCATTATCAATTTATCGCTTGATTTTTCAGATAATCACTCAACTGATATTTATTATATATCAAAAAATTATCTTTCAATTTCAATTTTATTTAGTTGAGTGACCGGAGGAATTATCAACTCCTAATACGCGATGTCCTTTTTTAGGCTATTACTTAAATTTTATCCTTATTTTTAAATATGATGCAAATATAGATTTAAAGATATTATCCGTTTGGATAACGTTAGATTGTGGTTTAACGTTTTCTTAGAAGGAAACTTTAGACTATGGTCTAAAAAGACCATAAATTGCAACAGAAATAAAAACAAGGCTGTTACGAAACAATTATCCAAAAGGACTTCGTAATTTATAGTATATTTGGTCAAGTCTCTTCGAAATAAATAAAAAAAAAAAACTCTTCTTTTTCATAAACCATTTCAATTATCTTATTTGACATATTTGGTCAAAATAAAGGAAAAACACTTTTGAGCAATAACAAAAGCATTTTTTTTTTTTTGCATTAATTACAAGGAAGAAGCTATTAGAGTAACTAACTCATCATCAATATTCACATCAAATCATATTAGTATATCAATAATTAAGGATAAACTGAGATACGAATACATGTTAGCCACATTGATTAAGTAATAAAAGTGTATCATGTAGTATTAATTGATATAGTATAAACATTAAAACAATCAATAATATTGATTATTCACTAGGTAATTCTCACATCCATCCTCGTCTTAATGGACAGAGTTATCTGATATCAATTGTTGCAAGAGATATAATCATATCTCGTGAATTTAGGTGAAATGCATGAAAACTAATTCAGAGACTACGATTATCATAGTAATTAATAAACATCAAAAAGATTTGGAGAAATCATTACATATATGGCAGCTTTGTTGATCTAGCATATTCATTTTTGAAGTGCTCAAAGTTTTTTGGGATAATGTGTCTTAACTGACAGAAGAATTCATTCGTTGAGGGAATTTGAAGTATATATGGACCACAAAAATATATTCTTTTGGTTGGTACGAATAAATTCTACTGCCATTAATTAATTTAATTAAAAAAAATTGATATCTATTGATAACTGCAAAGTTAAAATTTTCACTAGTGAGAATTAAAATATAAATAAAAAAAAAATATAACCCCATGAAACATATCTAATTTTCTTTATTTACGAGTGGAATGATTTATTTACGTTAAGTAATATATGGAATAACTCTTGATATAACATTAATTAAAAGCAAGACATGCAGATGAATCATCAAATTGCATTTAAAATCACATTCACACAGCACATGTCATTAGTTGGTTATTAACCACATCTCAAAAATTATCGGGATCAAAATATGGCTAGACCACAAGACATAGTGATAAATAACACTATTTTCATTGGATATAGGCGAATTCATGAGTTTAAATCTAACCATTATTATTTTTGCTTATAATTTTTAAAAATTGGTTTTAGTGTAGACACTTAAGGTGGGAACGACCGTAAATCCCTATCTAGATGAGATTTTTGCACTTATTGCTTTTCCTGAGATGGGAAACCGGGAGCATCAGATTAGATTGTCCCTTGACTGTCAAATGTCAATGTATGCTGCTTTTTCTGTCAGATCTAGAAACTAAGACTTGGATTCGCTAATCCCACCTCTCTCTCTTATCGTAGGAGTTGAGAATCCACTTCTTTTATCAATGGCAACGGCTTGCACTACTCCTTTCTCCTTCCCCCTCGTCCGCTGCTCTACTTTAAGCCAAAACAAGGTCAGGCGCATGCCTAAAACTCAATCTATCTGCTATGGACTATTTGCTTGAGTTAATCGAATCCCTTCTTTTATTCGATTCCACTTGTTACGGCCGGAAGCCACTCATTCTCCGAAACAACTCGTCCATCTCTTCTTAGGAGATTAGAGAAGGATCTAGACAAAGAGCTGACAAGAACGTCACCAAAATATAACCTTTCCATACATATTATATATACTAGTTTAGGTGTACGCTCCTTCGCGCGTGTACCTCACTTTATTGAATTCAAACGTTACACTAAATAGGATATTTATCTAAATAACAAAGATGAATATAATAATTAAATTCAACATCTTTTGGAGAATTTATTTAATTAAACCTGACCTTTACCAAAAAAATTTGTCAAAGCCGATCGATATTCATCTATCACCTGTAAACTGCAACAAAACAATACAATGATAGAAACATCAAAACAATATAATTAAATCTAACCTTTACACAAAAAATTTCTCAAAGTCATCTGACACTCATGTATCATCTGTAAACTATAACAAAATAATGTGATAATAGAGATATCAAAATAATACAACTAAACTTAACCTTGACACAAAAATAAATCTCTAAATAAAGATATAAAAACAATACAATTAAACCTAATCTTTACCTAAAAAAATTCCTCAAAGTTGGTTGACATTCATCTACCACCTGTAAATTCATCTAAGACCTGTAAACTACAACAAAATAATAGAATAGTGATCATAAAACTTCAGTTTTGATGAAAATAATTCTTATCTGGGCGAAAATTTTGACCCTAAAAACTGACTTGAATGAAAACAAAGAAAAAAAATAAAATATATATATATATACACACACACATTAAATTCTATTATGTTGATAAAAACAGTGAAGAAGTTGAGGGTTAGAATTAAAATTAAACATCCACCAATCTAGACATGCAACCGAATTAAGTTAGATGAGCATCAATCATATTTTCTCAATAAATAAACTGATTTATTCTTTAATTTAACGTGCATTTCAATATTTATAGAAGTATTTCTTTAATAAAGTCTTATTTTAGAAGTATTTTTTTAATTAATTCGTAGAAGGAAAAATAATAAGTGATTCGTAACTAAATCTTTTTATAAAAACACGGACTTGAAAGTAAAGTTACTGACAATGTGAAAAGTAGCGCAGAAAAAAAGGTTACTCATATGATAAATGGTCTTACCAAGTACCAACATGGGTATTGGTGTAGTGGATGGGGCTATTTTATCCTTAACTAGAGGTTGAAGGTTCGATCCTGAATATGGAGAAACTTCTGTTGGGAGCGTTGTCATCTTAATGAGCCCTGCAATGCGCGATCTGAATTAGTCAGGCACCAAGCACCGAATGGAAAAAAAAAAATGGTCTTACCAAGTGTTACGCTCTATACCATGTGACAAAGAATTTGAATTTTGAGCATCCAGCTGAAATTCCCAAGGAAATGATGGAGTAGCTCAATTCCTTCGGGGTCATTTGGTAGAGTGTATAAGAATAATGATAAATAGGGTGTATTACTAATGCTTGTATTATTAATTTTGGTATTAATTACACATTTATTATTTTTTACACATTGTTTGATTTGATATATTAAAGATAATATATATTTATATAATTTTTATAAAAAAAATATTTGGTTACCAAATTACCCTTTCCTTAATCAGAAGACCATTCAGCCATCGTCAAATTTTTACCAATATAAGTAGAAGACAACTCATTAACAAGTGTAGGTTCAAAGCAAATTAATTAATTTTTGGAAAGATGCTACGAAAAAATTGTACAAAATAACAAGTTTTCATCGGTATATACCGTTGAACAAGCTCTGTAGTAATTGCATTACCAACGCAACTTCAACCAAATCACGCCTATGTCCAAGATTATCCAGCTCTTTTTCTCCTCAAGAAACATTTATAAAGGTATACGGACCAAAACGGTGTCCGATAAGATATATTATTTTCATAGGCTTTACGATTTACATCATAGGCATAAGGATTTGCCTACGATGGAAAATCAAATTTGAGAATATAGGTTTGATAGAATTACCAACCTTGTGAGAAAAGCAAATGTTGATTAAGGAGAAGAAGAAGAGGATGCATAAGAAAGAGGAAGATGCAATAACCTTTTCTTTTCCAAAATAAAAGAGAGTAATTTTTATGGCGGGAAAGGAAAAGAGAGTGTGATATAGAAAGGAGGGAAAATAATTTAAGGAGTAATAATGTTATTTAATAAATCAATACATGCTTAGTAACCTTTTCTTTTCCAAAAAATCAGAGAGTAATTTTTATGATGGGAAAGGAAGAGAGAGTGTGACATGGTGAGAAAAGAAGGAGGAAAAATAATTTAAGGGGTAATAATGTCATTTAATAAATCAATACATGTGTTGAAAGTCTTGCATTATTAATACATGAAAAATGGTGTGTATTTTTAATACACATCTCAGTACACAATACAGTGTATAATTAATACAAGTATTATTTATGTATAGTAAAAATGCGATACCAAACAAGGTATTACTAATTAATGCTCATTAACTAATGCATGTGTTTTTCCAATACACTTTACCAAACGACCCCTTATAGACCGCTTTGAAAGACCTTAAACTATCCATGCGGGACAGTTAACATTTATGTTGCTTGGACTCTTTGAGTGCGTGTCGAGTCGTTCAAAAATAGTGCTTTTTTAAAGGATCCGAATTAATCGATCGAAACCCTTCTTTCATTTGATTCCACTTGTTACGGCCGGAAGCCACTCATTCTTCGAAACAGCTCATCCATCTCTTCTTAGGAGATTAGAGAAGGATCTAGACAAAGAGTTGATAAGAACGTCACCAAAATATAACCTTTCCATACATATTGTATGTATATACTGAATACTTGATGAATTCGAGCGAATTTGTTTCTAGTGGATTGGGTCATGCCAACGAAGGCAATAAAGCAAAGTACAAATTTATGAAAAAAGGTAAACATCACATCATTTATTTAACACCAACCAAAAAGAACAAAATATTGAAAAAAGTGGTACGAAAGATTTCACTAAAATGGTGTACTTTATTCTGTCTTACATTAAGATTTAAGATTCAAAATAAATTATGGCTAATTAATTCTTCCCTTTCCCATGATTTTCCAAGAATTTAATCACATTTTCTATATACTCATCATGAAGCTCTTTGTTACCAAATATGGAAATCATTTCTTTAGCTTTCTCTCGAATTATCTTTCCATCATTTTCCACCATTACTAGTTTCACTGACTTAGCCACGGAGTCACCCGTGTAGGACCCGTCCTCTTCATTTTTCGGAACTTCTACACCAACCCCTTTATCCTCTAGGATTCGAGCGTTCAGTCCTTGATCTACTAGAAAAGGTAGCATAATCAACGGATGACCAAACATTAGCCCTTCTATGATCGAGCTCCATCCACAATGAGTCAGAAATCCACCAACTGAGTCATGACTCAGTATTTTCAACTGAGGCGCCCAACTCTTCCATACTACACCTCTACCTTTAGTTCTTTCCTCAAAACCATCAGGTAACTTGAGACCTGACTCTAATGTCTTCCTCAGGACCCAAAAGAACGATAGTCCTGATAACTCCAACCCAAGAGCTAGCTCATCGATCTCACTCTGACCAACAGTCACTTCACTTCCTAATGCTACATAAACAACTGAACCTTTGGATTTCTCATCTAACCATTCTTTAATCGATATCCAAGATTCATTTTTTTCATCACTACTACCTTTGTCCACTATAGGTGGCATCAACCCTGTGGGAATCACAGGTATACCATGCATATCTTCTAGTAATTTCAACCACTGACCTTCAAACTCATAACAATGACGAACAATAGTTGCATCTAACCCTTTAGTTGTAACACCAAGACGATACATGTCTGAAACACCAGAAACATTTTTCTTACTAGACTCAACCAACCACTGTGCCTCGTGGCGGCGATATGCTGCCTTTGTTTCAAATGGTATCCATTTTGGTGGTACCAAACAATCCTCCAACTTTGGAGGTGAAGTATTGTTGGTGTAGATCATGTGTTCAATGGGACCTAAGAAGGAAATGAACCAAGCATTGATTATACTATAGTAAATTCTTGATATACCTAATCTTGATGAAATTGGAGCCAACCAATATTGTGCAAAATCTTGAATGATATAATCAGGAGAATTTGTTTCCAAGAAATTAGCCACTTCTTTTTCCATACCATCCATTGCTTTCTTGAGATAAATCATTTCTTCATTTGTTACATCCATAGTGGCCTCAGCATTTTTTGGTAATCCATCAACTTGTGGAAGTGGGATTTTAACAAAATTTATGGAATTAGAAAATTGAGGGGGTAGTTTTGGGAGTCTATCAATGTTTCTTGGAGTTGAAATAAAAGAAATTTTGTGACCTTTTTGAGCTATGAATTTGGAAAGTTCAAGAAATGGGATAATATGACCAAAAGCTAACCATGGAAACATAACTATGTGAAGCTTTTTAGTAGTAGTATTATTGTCATCACTATTGGCCATGGATTTGAGGAGTTTGAGGTTCAATGGCTTACAAAATTTGATTTTGTTTGTGCTTCTCTATGCTGTTTTTTATAGTACTCAATATATAATAGTACTATCTTATGTTTGGCATATGCTAAAATCTACCCATGCCACTTGAAAAAAAAGAAAGAAAGATTTTAGAATATATTCCTGACATGACCAAATTAGTGGGTGTGTTTAATTAATATATATTGGGTAGAGTAAAATATTATGTTAGATTCTCATATCAATTCTTGGTTACTTAATTTTGAATTCAAATATATATTGTTCATACTTTAAACATTCAGTTCTCTACGTAACGTATGTTAAGAGTCTCATATCATTTATGGATGAAGTGATGTTTGTTAGATCTCCTTATTTTTTATCGCGAATAATTTTACATGTAATGACCTAGCTTTTTAAGTTAAATAATTAAGCTCAAGTTTCATTTTTCTAAAAATATGACCATTACGTTATCTAGTTCCACCTTAGCCTATTTGATAGTACTTGATAGTGATTGAAAGACGATAAATATTAAAGTACAATGAATCAGGTTTGGTAAAAATGGATTTTACTTGGATACTATTCCATTAAACAATTATTAGCTTCTGGAAGGACTAAAGCTAGTGGTAGGTGAGGACATTAGGTTAAAATTTATAAGCTAGTTTATAAAATATTTTTTCTTTTATTTATGCGTTTGATACATATAAAAAATTCTTATAAATTAAGGTCAGTTATAAGTTAGATCATTCTTTTATGACTTTTCAACGTATAAACACTTATACTTTGATCAAATTTTATTTAATTGGTGATTAGAAATTTCAAATTTAAGATTGAAATTAATTTTTTTGTTGGGTGCGTCATTACTCCAAAGTCCAATAGTAGATGTATTCTACAAAAATCAATAAATTCAGCGAGACAATTGACTTTGAAATTTGAATGTCTATCAAGATCTTATGATCTCTCTCAAGAGAAGAAATAACAATTATTCTCTCTATTCTCTCTTCTTCTTTGTTCTTTAGTTATTTCATAACACGTTATCGGCACGAAATCTCTTACCAATTGAGATCTGTACGAAGTCTCTTACCAATTGAGATCTATTCGTACGTGGCTATACAAGTTTTCGAGTCTCTAACTAATTTAGATTATCAACACAAAATTCTGTCAAATAAGATGAGATTATAAATCTAAAGGTAATTTCAAGGTCAGTAATTCCTTATGTTATCAGTCTTTTGTTACTAATAATATAATTATTGTTGGATTTGAGGAAAAATAATTGGTTTGGAACCATTTATACTTTGAATTTATTTCTCAAGAACAATATTATCAAAAGAGATGATAATATATTGGGTTCAAGTCCCATCGATTTATGCCTAAGACGCCTTTATATGGATAAGACATTGAGTTTGAATCTCAATGCACCATATTGATATATTATGATGGCTAAGGCAAAATAATGGGTATTTGATGAAAAGTCATGAAATTCGACCCATTGAATATGCTCCATTCCATGAAGTGAATGTGGTAGCAATATATGATAAGTCTTAAATATGACAACTTACTTCATTCTTGAGGTGTATGTGGTAGCAGAGCATAAAATGTCTGGAAAAAAGACAAGTGATTGAATGTACGAATATATGCGTGGAGGGACAATATGATAATGATCATCAAAAGTGATGATATTTTTACACGCTTATATGATTATAAGATATGCTAGAGAAAAATTCTCTACATTATATGCATGCCTTGATTTGCTTCTGAAGTAGTAAAATCTTGAAAGAGATTATAAACTATCATAATTTGATAGACTTAAGACACGATTATATTCCATTCCTGGGGAATGAGAAACTTATTAATGCAAACGTGCACTTGATCACAACTCACCTCCGAAAGAGGTTGAATAATTTTGAAATCTACTTTTGAAGTAGTAAATCTGAAATTTATTCATGTAATAGTAAATTTGAAATTTACAAAAGAAAAAGTACATGTCATGGTAAACTTGGAGTTTATTAGAATAAAAGTTCATAAATTGATATGAACGATAGTGACATCTCGAAGATGTGCATGTACTGAAGAACTAGAAGATTCTTCAAGAATTGTTTATGTCGTTTATTCTCATGACAAGTTGGTTGGAACAACTAATAATGGATTGAATCCCTTCAAATCTGAAAATTATAAAAGGTGAATAAGGGCTCGTTCACCTATCATGTGATATGTTGAAAAGATGCATCAATAAGATGATCAAATATACATTTATGGTCAACCTACGTTTGACATTCATAAAGTTACTTGTTCAATATGAATTGAGCATAATTTTCAAATTGTGTAATCAAGAAAATTCATCTTGATGATGATGGTTTAGCATTGAATGTCTTCGATAAATATCTAAACCATTGTTAATAAGAACAAAACTTAATGTATTAATCTGAAATATGATCTATTGCAATAACATTTGTATGCATTGGACCAATAAAATATGATTATTTTTTCCCTCTCAATTGGTTCAAGATTGGGAATCAATTATTCCATCTAATAATTTTGATGTGCAGTATACGATTAATGAATATACCATAATGTATAACGATGGATTCTTCAAAAAAGTAGAGGATGTATGTTAGTTTTCCTAACATAAGGGGGAGATTATAAGCGCTATGAAATATGTTAGGAATTATCACCATATCCTCATCCAAAAGATAATTCAAGTCAAATGCTGAAAGCAACTCATATTAAACGCAAGTGCTTTTATTTTGTGTTCCTAAAGGACAAAGTCTATGCATGCGTGAAGCGTGGTAGATTGATCGGTTCCAAATAAAATAGTCCTTGAAAAATAAGGAGAAAATAATCATAATAACAAGGCAATGAGCTCTTGAAGAGCCTACTACATAACACTTCATGAAACCTTATGAGAGGTTCATGTACCTGAAAATAATGAAGTGATGAGATCTCAAAATTTTATGTCGCATTGTGAACCGATACAAAATGATATATCATCAATATCTTTGACACAATATTGGCGCAATATTATGAAAGATTACGAGGATCTGAATTTTACGTTTATTTAAGCATGCTGACGTAGAAACATTTATCAAGTGACATGAAAGGATGCATTTTAGTAAGCGTAAAACTAATTTGATTTGCGTCCAGGCACTTGAAGATGTCACTCATGAAATGTTGAATATTGTCACTTGACAAAACTTATGTGAAAACTTTTAAGGATTCAAACTGCTTGAAGCATATAAAAGTGTCACGCCTCAAATCCTATTGGGGCGGACTGGCACTCGTAACCGAGGAGGCCCGGGAGAACCAGCTCATAACCTTATACTTCCCATGCATACCTCTATGACAACCCGAAATTCGGACAGCATCATGTCGCATATAAAAGGAAATAATCACCTGTATAAGCTCGAACACACATATA
>NC_061122.1:5110011-5141302 GCF_002878395.1 Capsicum annuum
ATTGGAATTTGGATACTTTATGGGTTAGCTTGGTTAAGGGTGCTGAAATGGAAGAAAAGCCTTTAACAAACCTTCTATAATAACCGGCCAACCCGAGAAAACTACGAATCTCCGTAGGCGTTGTGGGCCTTGGCCAGTTCTTCACAGCTTTTATCTTTTGACCATCAACCTTTATCCCTTCACTAGATACAATATGACCCAAAAATGCCACCGACTTTAACCAAAACTCACATTTAGAGAATTTTGCATAAAGCTTACAATCACGAAGAGTCTGCAATGCCTGTCGTAAGTGATTGGCATGGTCCTCTTTTGATCTAGAATAAACTAGAATATCATCTATAAAAACTATCACAAATACATACAGGAATGGCTTAAACACCCTATTCATCAAATCCATAAAAGCTGCGGGTGCATTTGTTAGCCCAAATGACATAACTAGAAACGCATAATGACCATACAGTGTACGGAAAGCTGTCTTAGGTATATCCTTCTCTTTGACCCTCACTTGGTGGTAACCTGACCTCAAATCAATCTTAGAAAAGCACTTGGTGCCCTGTAACTGATCAAATAAATCATCAATTCTTGGGAGAGGATATTTATTCTTAATAGTCACCTTATTCAATTGTCGATAATCAATACATATCCTCAGCGAGCCATTTTTTTTGCGCACAAATAACACTGGTGCTCCCCAGGGGGACATACTAGGCCTTATGAATCCCTTCTCTAGCAAATCTTTCAATTGCTCTTTCAATTCTCGTAATTCTGCTGGGGCCATTCTATACTGAGGAATGGAGATTGGTTGGGTGCCTGGTATTACATCAATACCAAACTCTACTTCTCGTTCAGGAGGCAAACCTGGAAGATCTTCAGGAAATACATCAGAAAATTCATTTACCACCGGAACAGCGTGAAGAGTTGGTGGCTCCGCTTCTGTATCCCTCACTCTAACTAAATGATATATGTGTCCCTTGGAAATCATTCTTCCCGCCTTAAAATAAGAAATCAATCTACCTCTTAGCGCGCTAATTTTACCTTTCCATTCAAGGAATGATTCATTTGGAAAATGGAAATATACCTTTTTCGTGCAGCAATCAATTATGGCATAACAAGACGCCAACCAGTCCATACCCATTATAACATCAAAATCTACCATTTCTAACTCCACAAGATCAACCATCGTATCATGACCACAAACAGTTACTATGCAGTTTTGATAAACCCTTTTAGCTATAATAGATTCCCCAACCGGTGTGGACACTTCAAATGGCTTAACTAACAGTTTGGGCATTCTTTCAAACTTTCCAGCAACCAATAGAGTAACATAAGATAATGTAGAATCGGGATCAATTAAGGCATATAAATCGAATGAAAAGATAGACAACGTACCCGTAACCATATCTGGGGAAGCCTCTAAATTTTGTCGATCCGCTAGAGCATACGTACGATTTTGAGCCCCACTAGAACTCGTGGCTCCTCTATCACCTCTAACATGATCCATTGGTTATGCACCCCTTCCAGAATAAGGCATCAATGATGATGATGCAACAAATGACCCCGTAGGTCGTGCCATACCCCCTATGTCTCTTCGTGGGCATTCCCTCATCATATGGCCCGACATACCGCACCAAAAGCAAACATTGGTCCCCAGCCGACATGCACCCAAATGATACCTTCCACATTTATTGCATAGCTCTCGAGGAGGTCTCGATTGGCTCATATTCCCTTGCCCTTGGTACCCCACTGTCCGCGAACTCTGACTCTCACTTCTGTGCCCAAATTGATTTCCTCTGGACCCTTGGAACTGTGGTGAGGCACTAGCTGCAGAATAAAAAGATAATGGCCTAGGTGGTCTAGAAGAAAACTGTGGTCTGAAGCCCTCCTTGGGATGCCATGAACTGCCCTGTAGATCTGGCCCTCTTGGAATATCCTCTTTCTAATTCCTGTGTTCTTCTTCTCTACCTTTGATCTTCCATTTTCTATGCAAAATCTTGGATCCTCGCTATGTCTATATCTTTGTTCAGAGCGGCAATAGTACAATCTCTAACCAGATATGGATCTAGCCTATCCACATATTGACAAACTCTGTCATCTATAGTAGCTACAACATTAAGAGCATATCTCAACAAGGAATTAAATCGGAGACTGTACATCCTCATGCTCATATTCCCCTGACGAAGATTTAAAAACTGATCTGCACGGGCCTGACGAATCTCAAATGGAAGATAATGATCAAGAAATGCCTCTTTGAACTCTTTCCAAGTAGCTGGGGGTGCATCAATACCCCTAGATCGTTTCCAGTCCTCGTACCAATATATAGCCTCCCCTTTAAATCTATACGTCGCTAACTCCACTGTCTCTCTACCCGTTACATGCATAACATCTAAGGCCCTTTGAATTTGATCAATAAAGTCCTGTGGGTCCTCGTTAAGATCTGATCCAGTAAAAGTGGGAGGATCCATCTTAAGAAAATCCTGTGTTCGAAGGCTAGCCGCCCTATCTGTACCACTAGGATCCGTGGTAGGAATGACTTGCCCCGCAACTATATTCATACAACATCATCCAATATCAAGTTTGGATTCATTTATCCTTCCAACCAATCCATTAAATCAAATTGAGCCATAGACATAAATAATCATCAATTCAATAGTATATCACCATATCCACCTTCCATAACTCAATTACCATATCCACCTTCCATAACCCAATTACCATATCCACCTTCCACAATTCAATATAACCAAACCATGCAAAATAATCCATAACCCTATTTCCATCACCTTTCAATAACAACCAATACATATAATCCTCTATCACACATATATATATGGAAAAGAACAAGGAAAACAATATTCATACCTTAGAATTCACCTCTTGATTATGCAATCCTGTTTGCACAAATAATAGGTGTCATTCGAAGCTCTCGAGATGACAAACGCAGTTATCGGATTACTTTGGAATTTCTACGGTTGAATCAAAAGTAATTTAAAGGTCAAATTTGGCTAGGGTTTGTTCTTTCTCAATGATTGATGATGAAAATGAGTTTTTGAACTCATATACATATATATATACACATATTCCCGTCCATAATATAATAGGGAATGACCAAAATGCCTTTAAAATTTAAATAATGTCAAATCTGTCCTTTGGTGGACTGTTTTGATAAGCTAAAGTAGATCAACCATAACTCTTTGCTGCGATATTGGATTTGGGTGAAATTGGTATCGTTGGAAATATAATTCAAAGGGCTTTCATTTCATATAAAGTATGCCACCCAGTTCGTCCTGTACAAGGAGTTATGGTCGTTTGAAGTTGACCCTAAAAATCTATTTTGAGAGGTTGAAGTAAAACGAGTATAACTCCTTACTTAGATGTGGATTTGGATGAAACCAATTGCATTGGAAATAAGACTCAAAGATCTTTCTTTTCATAGGTCGTAGCTCTCCCAGTTCATTATATTAAGGGAGTTATGATCGTTCGAAGTTGACCCCAAAAATTGGCTGGCCTCAGTAGTTTGTGTGCAGGAAATTTTCCTGCACATTTACTATTCCCAAATATCCTGGCCACCGTTTTATAGTTTCGAACGTGCTTGATTATATCCGAAACCTATTCGTTTTTGGAAATCTTTATATCGTTGGAAAGCTTATTCAATAACCTTTGCATGGAACCATCGACGGGCAAATTCTGGTATAAATAAAATAAAAAAATTAATTCCATATAAATAAGACTAATACACGTACTTGAATACACCAATACACGTACTTGAATACGGGGTGTTACAAAAAGTTTCTAAGAAAATTATTTATAATCCTTATATTGTATAAGCTTATTGCTTGAACATCATTGAAACTCTTGGAGAGTTTTTAAAGCAATAGATTATTTGCTGAAATTCGAAATATATCGAATTAGATTGGTTATGAAGTACCATATCTTAGTGCAATTGATGCACTCATGTACCTTACAAATACTACAGGGCCTATAGCCTTTTCATTCAATTTGTTAGCAAGGTGTATTTCTGCTCCTACTATGAGACGTTAAAATGGGATAAAACACATGAGCTTATTTTATTCTAAAAATTCCAGTCTCGATCTTATTGGTCATACTAATGCTGGATACTTATCTGGCCCGCATAAAGCTTGGTCTCAAATAGGCTATGTGTTCATATGTGGTGGTACTGTCATATCTTAGAGATATACAAAGCAGTCTATCATAGCCACTTCATCAAATCATGCTGAGATAATAACTATTCATGAAGCAAGCCGAGAATGTGTATAGTTGAGGTCCATGATACATCTCATTCGAGAAAAATTTGGTGTGAAATATGACAATCTACCCACCATTTTATACAGAGATAATTCAACATATATAGCACATCTTAAGGGAGAATTCATAAATGGAGATAGAACGAAACACATTTTGCCAAAGCTTTTCTACATACATGAATTACAAAATAATGATGATATTAATGTGCAACAGATTCGTTCAACTGATAATGTGATTGATTTATTCACCAAATCTTCTCCAATTGCAACTTTCAAGAAAATGTTGCACAAGATCGAGACGCAAAGGTCAAGGATGTTCTCATTAAGGGGAGTTAATACGCGCTGTACTCTTTTTACCTTACAAGGTTTTGTCCCACTGGGTTTTCCTTGTAAGGTTTTTAATGAGGCGGCAGAAATGCGTATTATTAGAGATGTGTACTATTTTTCCTTCACTAGATTTTTTTTCCTACTTGGTTTTTTCTAGTAAGGTTTTAACGAGGCACATTATCTACCAATTAGACATTCAAGGGGGAGTGTTATAAATGTATTTACATTATAGTGAATGAGATCTACTTTGATATCTATTAGGATTTGAAGCATCCGTCTTTACAATCTTATGATCTCTCAAGAGAAGAAATAAAAATCACTCTCCCTATTCTCTCTTCTTCTTTGTTCTTTAGTTATTTCATAACAGAATAGGAATAATTAGTATAATATTAACGTAGGGTGTTACGAAGTACCGTAGTAAAATCACATATAAATTTTTTTGATTAAATGAACTTTTAAATTATTATCAAACAATGACTACCATTATTTTTTTCCACATGTCATAAAATATTAATATATTTTGTTTACTCAATTTTGTAAGGGTCGATAGCACTTTTGGTCCTTCAAAATACTGAGAATTTCTGATTTTAGTCGTTATGATATCTAACTAAGCATATATATTTAAATATATGTTTTGATCCACTGCTTGTGAATATTCATGAATTTATCATATTTATTAGTAGTTTAGTCAAAAATTTCACTTCTAATTTCGGCGAACAAATAATCATTGAATCCTTATTTCGGACAACACATATAAAGAGACTCGTCAAGCCAACAGTCAAGTAATTAGTGAACCTCAGAGATAGAGAGATTTTCCATATATCAAACATGTTATTGTCTCATTTTATGATGTGATTTCAACCCTCTTTATAATACAGGTGATCATCATAGCAAAGCATCAACAAAAAACATTTGTGCAAGCCATTGAACCTCAAATTTCTCAAATCCAATATGGCTCTTAATGATGAAAATAATAATACTAAAAAGCTTCACATATTTATGTTTCCATGGATAGATTTTGGTCATATTATTCCATATCTTGAACTTTCCAAATTCGTAGCTCAAAAATGTCACAAAATTTGTTTTATTTCAACTCCAAGAAACATTGATCGTCTCCCAAAAATTTCCTCTCAATTTTCTTATTCCATAACATTTATTAAAGATTGGTTAGATGAGAAATCAAAAGGTTCAGTTGTTTGTGTAGCATTAGGAAGTGAAGTGATGGTTGGTCATAGTGAAATCAATGATCTAGCTCGTGGGTTGGAGTTATCAGGATCATCATTCTTTTGGGTCCGGAGAAAGTCATTCGGGTCAAGAGGTACCAACCTGATCAAATTACCGGATGGTTTTGAGGAAAGAACTAAAGGTCGAGGCATAATCTGGAAGAGTTGGGCACCTCAGTTGAAGATACTGAGTCATGACTCAGCTGGAGGATTCTTGAATCATTGTGGATGGAGCTCTGCTATAGAAGGATTAATGTTCAGCCATCTGTTGATTATTTTACCTTTTCTGATAGACCAGGGACTGAACGCTAGAATCCTAGAGGATAAAGGTGTTCCATATTTGGTAACAAAGAGCTTCATGAAAAGTATATAGAAAATTTGATTATGTTCTTGGAAAGTCATAGGAAAGTGAATAATTATTAGACATAAATTTGGATCTTAATGTAAGAATTTATTTGTGGGGAATGCTTAATTATGATGATGTTACATCCAGATGCTATTTATGTTTATTTTTCTAGAAATAAATTTGTATTTTTCTCTCATTATCTTGGCCCTTTATGCCAAAAAGACTCTTTATCCAAACTATTTTGTCAAATACCCACAAGTTTTAAATCCTTCGCCAAATACCCACTTAATTCCACCTCACCACCAACTTTTCCAACTTAACAATTTCAGCCCCAACCTTTATAATAATTCACTTTAACCCAATACTTCCAACTTAATAAATTCACCCACAAGTTTCTAATAATACACTTCAACCCACTCCATCATCCACCACTATATATATAAAAATAATATCTAGGTTTCCAAAAATATTAAAAAAATAATTCCAAAAGCTAAAAATAGAAAGTGGTTATTTTTTCTACCAAAAAACTCTGATTCCGGCCACTTTTTCGACGTTATTTTCCGGCGATCAGCTGTAAATTAGTCCACAAACATCATAAGCTTGTCCATTGCACCCATTGTTACCCCATTTATTTCCTATCTTCTCAAACACACTTTCCACCATTGTTAAAATGCGTTAAAGCACTCACATTACTCAAAACCACTTTAGAAAGTGTATTACAGCAGCACAGGCGACTCCAAGTTCATTTCTTTATTCCATAAACCCAACAATCATTGATTACAAATAATATTTGCAATTTCAAGTATTTGTACGAAAATCTGTGCAGTCATCGACCCGTCCTCGCCAGTCATCGACCGTGCATGCAACACGACGTAGACCATAAGTATAATCTACCATCGACCGAAGCTTAATTCTAGGATGTCTATTGCAGAATTTATTCTAGTTTCTGGTGATTTCATGGGAGAATGGGTGGAGACTTCGAAATGTTGGAAATGAAAATCATTTACCAAGGTGACAATTCCTATTCCTGTTTGCCGCAACAGTTCGTACGACAAATTTGCTGCAAGCGTAATGCAGAGCAGGGATCTAGATTGTGCGCCGAGCGACGTGGTGATTAGTTATGCAATGTATTAGAGGGAAAAGGTGAATCCTACGATCATAAATAGCGATGTACGTGTGCTGACATACATAATGGATGCTGATGCAGATGGCTTTAGGCCAATTTTGAGGATAAATATGGTTGAGAGGTCCTTTGAAGGACAACTGAATTCATCAGCACCCCCACTGCGGCCCCCGGCAGTCGATGATGATTTGATCGACGATGATTTGAATGATTACGAGAAAGATATCGATGATACAATTAATATGGAAGATTATTCTATGCATATGGAAGACTTTTCATTGGACTCACAAGATGATGAAGACGACCGTGAAATGGAATCACAAGCAGGACACTCCTTCACCGATGAAACCAATTTCTGTTGTGGTCAAACATTCGCTGATAAAAAAGAGCTGAAAATACAACTAGACACAATAGCGGTGAGCCAGTCCTTTGATTATTATATGGAGAAGAAATGAAGGCACAATTCTTATCTCGTGGTTATGGCTGGCTGTTGCGGGCAAAAAAGTACGACACCTCGGACAGATTTTGCATATATAAGTATGTCGGGATGCACACGTGCGGCATTGAAAACGCCACCTGCAGGCACAAAAAGATCTCATCCGAATTGATTGCTTCAGTATGCATAAATCATTTTCGGGATGGTAAGGGTCCAAGCATAAGAGAAATTCAAAGAATTGTATTTAAGGAGTTGCGTTGCAATGCAAGCTATGGGATGTGTTGGAAAGGAAGTGTAATTGCAAAAAAAACATCATTCGCGGGACACCGGAGCACGGATATGCTTGATTGCCGGCTTTTTCCCACATGGTGGAGTTATTGAATCCCGGGTCTTCTAACTCTATCATGGTAAACCAGATGGATGGATCATTCATTTACTACTTCTTAGCATTCGGAGCTTACATATGAGGATATGTCCACATGAGAAAGGTAATTGTCGTTGATGGCACACATTTGTATAGCAAGTACGAGGGTGTTCTGCTGAGCGCCGTTACACAGGACACCAAAAATCATATATTTCCGATTGCCTTTTATGTCATCGATAAAGAGAACGATGCTTCTTGGACCTTCTTCTTCCAGAAGCTGAAGTCTATCATAGAAGATGAACCAGATCTATTCGTCATCTCCGACAGGCATATTAGCATCGCCAATGCCTTCTCCCGTGTATACATTCGTGCACATCACAGACTTTGCATGAGGCACCTCGCTGAAAATCTTTGCGTAAATCAACACTGCGGAGAATATCTTTATCTATTCTACACTGCGGCAAAGGCTTATTCCTTTTATGAGTTTAGCGATAATTTTGTGGAATTGAAGAGTAAATACCCCAAGGCAGCTCATGTCCTTGAAAATGTGCTTGGTTTTGAAAAATGGAGCAGAGCACACTTTTCGGGCAATAGGTACGACGTGATGACCACAAACATCGCTGAGTCGCTCAACTCGATTTTGATGGATGAATGGGAGTATCCCGTGTCGTACATATTCAATTCAATTGCTAAAAGATTTGGTGAAAAGTTTAGGGAGCGGCATGCATTTGTTGGTGGTAAAGAGAACATATTTGTGCCTTCTGCGAAAAGGATCCTAAGGGATAATAAGAGTGCGAGCGATTCCTTGTATGTAGTTAATCCAAACTAGGTTCTCTACGAGTATACGATGCTCGGCAACGGCATTACTGCAAAGGTCAATCTCTTGGAGAGGAGCTGTTCTTGTCGAAAATTTAACTTGGTGAAAATACCGTGCGAACACGCGATGGCAGCTTTACGAGCAAAGTACGGCAATGGCGAAGATTATGGTAACTCCATATATGATTACTCTTTGCCAATTTATAAAGCTGAAAGTTACCTCCTCGCATACTCGAAAGCAATTAACGTGGTCCCTCCGGAGGCTGAATAGACTGTGCCACAGGAATTGGTAGACACCAAAATTTCTCCACCCCCGTACGATCCTAAACTCGGAAGGAAAAAATTCAAATGCACTAAGGGCGTCGGTGAGACATTCAAGTCCAAAAGGAGGAATAGGTGTTCAATATGCAAGAAATTCAGACACAAAAGAATCACGTGTAGAATGGGCATCAAATCATAAATAGGCTTTTTTTCAGCTTCAGTTGTAAAGCTACTATTTTGGGGGATGAATGTGCATTTCTGTAGATTTTAACGTTCAGTTATTATCGACCTAAAGCTTTGTCTACGATAGACTATCTATAGTCTACGGTATATATAATATATGATCTATAAAATATTATGTATTGATTATATTATTGCTGATCTAACACATTATTGTGGTCATTTTCCCAGCTTATCTCTCTAATCAATGCAATGAATCATTATTTCCCTTGTTTCCCGTTCCCATTTATTAAAAAGTTGCACAAAACGTCTCTTTACGAGGAAAAACAGCTGGTATATGCATACGAAACATTTTCTCTTGTCAGACACGTCGACCTACCATTGGGTGGATATATGAACGAACGCAATCTACAGGTCTATAAGTACAGGCCCTCTTTCTACGCAACCCTTCAGTTTTCCCTAAACTGAAAATATCAGAAATCGTCTCTTCTTTTTCTTCTTCACCCAAATCAAAAAAGTGCCTCCAAGAAGGATACCCCTGCGCCCCATCAAACGTGTTCCTCTGAGGCACTACGACCTCCTCCTCCTAAGGAATGATTTAGACCGACTTTTCTATGGGTTGGGTCAAGACCGCATCTACCTGGAGCGGGAGCTCCGTCGAATTTCTGATTTCTTGAGGACAATTCTGGAAAGGCTCGGAATGGAAGGCCCTGACTACATCACCCCCCTCCCCCCCCCCCCCACCACCACCATCCCCATAATTTAGTTTAAATATTTTATTTTAGTATATATTTTTAAATTTTTTTTATTTGTTCATTGCTGAAAAAGCTTTTTTTGTAGAAGAAAGCTTCTTCCATTTTCCCTTTTTTTATGTAAATTTTAGTATGTAATGCAATGAACAATTTTAATACAACTATGTTTCTGTTTCTTTTAACATTGTGTGTTTGCCATCTTTGTTCTGATCCCTTGTTTGAAAACTAGAATCAAATATGTCTGCCTTTTCAAGTTACAGTATTGTGGCTTGACTAATTTTCTAAAGAGTAAAATCTAATGTTTAGATTTTATACAAAGTATTTCATCGACTGTACATATTAGTCGATCGTAGACTACATGAATCGATGGATCATCGGGTAAATTAAAACAAATAATAACAGATTTTCAAAAAATAATTTAATTTTAAAAGATTTAAACATATTATAACATGTTATGTGGCTGGTGGAAGAAAATAATTAAATTAAAAATAATTTAAATAGATAATCACACGTTTTGGGAATTATGAAAGACAATTATTAAATTAAAAAAATAATAATAATAGTAACATGTATTTTGGGCTGGTGGAAGAAAATAATTAAATATAATATGATTTAAATGGATAATCACATGTTTTGTGGCTGGTGGAAGAAAATAATTCAATTAAAAAGGATTTAAATAGATGATGTTGGGCTGGTGGTGACACTTAATAGACCGTCGTATATCATGCACTATGTCCTCCATCGATCATTCTGGTATATCGTAGACTTTCACGTTCATTATTGCATCGACTTGTATCATTATTATGTGTAGACCATGGTGATCTATGTACACAGTTATAGACCATCACTTGAATGTAGTTAAAAATAATTAAATAAATTATAAATAAATGTGGTGTGGATTTCTACACATGTTAAGGAGTGTAAACAAGTCACATAATCATATTAGAGTTTAGACAAATTAGGGAGGGTGAATTAAGAAGTGTGTGGATAGGTAGTGGTTGAATACTCAATATCGTAAGAGTAATGTTTCTCAAAGCACAAGTAAGTATTGAGGATGCTTTTATTATTCGTCATTGTCATGAGTTTGAAGGTCAGTAGTTGAAGTTACTAGAGAATCTACTTCATATGCTTGTGCTTCCTACAGGGTTGATGCCACCTGTAGTGGAAATGGAAAGCAGTATAGAAGGAAAAAATGAATGTTGGATATTGATTGATGAATGGTTAAATGAGAAACCTAAAGGTTCAGTTGTTTATGTAGCATTAGGAAGTGAAGTGATGGTTGGTCAGAGTGAGATCAATGAGCTCGCTCTTGCGCTGGAGTCAGGGGCGGAGCTACACTTGGCCGAGGGCCGAACCCCCTTCGCAAAAATTTTTACTATTTATATATAGTTTAAATTATTTTTTTATATGTATATACAGTAGATGTTGAACCTCCCTCGATTAGTTCGTATGTTTACTTCTGACCCCCCTTAACGAAAACTCTTCCTCCTCTACTGGCTGGAGTTATCAGGATCACCGTTCTTTTGGGTCCTGAGGAAGCCATCCGAGTTGGAAGATACTGACTTAATTGAGCTACCGGATGGTTTTGAGGAAAGAACTAGAGATCGAGGCATAGTATGGAAGAGTTGGGCGCTTCAGTTGAAAATACTGAGTCATGAGTCAGTTGGTGGATTCTTGACTCATTGTGGATGGAGCTCGATTATAGAAGGGCCAATGTTTGGTCATCCGTTGATTATGC
Source organism: Capsicum annuum (assembly GCF_002878395.1). Classification (NCBI taxonomy): domain Eukaryota; kingdom Viridiplantae; phylum Streptophyta; class Magnoliopsida; order Solanales; family Solanaceae; genus Capsicum; species Capsicum annuum. Next base: position 5,121,837 of record NC_061122.1, read on the forward strand.
TACCTTTTCTGATCGATCAAAGACTGAACGTCAGAATCCTAGAGGATAAAAGGTTTGGTGTAGAAGTTCCAAGAAACGAAGAGAACGGGTCCACACGAGCGACTCGATGGCTAACTCGGTGAAGCTCGTAATGGTGGAGAGTAATGGAAAGATAATTAGAGAGAAAGCTAAAGAAATGAGTTCCATTTTTGTTAACAAAGAGCATCATGATAAGTATATAGAAAATATAATTAATTTCTTGAAAAATCATAGGAAAGAGGATCTTGTTAGATCCAATGTTATGTTTTGTTTTGTTTTTTTTAATGAATTTGCGCTTGTTTTTCAGTATCTTGCGTTTTTTTATTAATTCATATTTTTTTCATTATAACAGTATTTCGCTATAATATTCAAAAAAATATTTTTACAATGATTACGCTATAAAGAGGTTTGTAACACTCATCATTATATATAAACCGCGTATTACATGTTTTGTTACGTCAACATTTCTCTAATTATGTAATTTCAGGGACTTGTTAAAAAAAATACTACTAGTATGTTCGATATGTCGTTTGGTTTAAATACTGAGGACCTAATTAGAATTATGCTAAAAGTCGAGGGACCATATTTGTAATGATTTACTCTTGGCACTAGCAAAGGCTATGGGCTGATAGATGGGCTTTAATATTGAATCTTGGGCCTTTAAAAGATAAATTGGGCCAACTCGTATTCCATTGGGCTTATGCACACTTGCCACTTTTCGGTTTTGTCTTTGAAGATACATAATTACTGCGCTCTCTCTCTCTTCATTTTTATTTGTCACGTTTTGGTTCACGAGGGTCAATTTGACTAATATTTTGAGTTATATTGTAATAAATTAATTTATTACTTTAAATTTAAATTTTAGATATTCATAAACTATATGGAAAATACTATAACTTACAATTTTTCTCCTATTAATATGATGAAAAGCTGCATGTTAAATGTTGTTCAAGCCTTCAATGTTACAGCTCGACTTTTGAGAATCGAAACATGAAAAATAAAAGTGAACGTAGAGAGTATTTTGAAATTTTAAATTTTACAAATGAAAACTTCAATAGAAGTGAAAATTGCCACTTTTTGGCCTTGTTTAGAAAATAACCAATATCCTACTGTTTCAATATTTGGATAAATTAGAGAACGGAAAAGGTTCAAAAATATCCCTGAATTATCTGAAATAGCTCAAAAATTCCCCTCGTTAGATTTTTGGCTCAAAAATACCCCTCCGTTAAATATTTGGCTCAAAAATATCCCTCCCTCTGACGGAATTTGGAAAAGGATCAAAAATACCCCGGAACTATCTGAAATGACTCAAAAATATCCCTCTATTAAATATTTGGCTCAAACATACCCCTCCCTTTAACGAGCTTCCACCAATCATGCCACATAGATAAAAAAAATCACGTGACTATGTCACATTACCATCCGCATGTAAAATGTTAGTATTTTTTAATTATATGACATTCCTTTCTTCTTTATTTTTATTTTTTTTGCAAAGCCAAATATTTAACGGGGGGGGTATGTTTGAGCCAAAAATGATATTTTTGAGCCATTTCAGATAGTTCTGGAATATTTTTGAGCCTTTTCCGATTAGAGAATGGGCTAAGGAGTCCAACAAGGGATGGGGTTGGGCTTGGACTTGGGTTTGCCCTACCTCTGATGATTTTGCTAAAAGGAATATTTGGGGTTGATATTTAAATTTTAGCCTCATTTTAATATTTGCGCGAAACTAACACGATTCCCGCCCTGTACATGCAGCAACCAATTGGCCAACGGCAAATTCTTAAATGGAGCTCAGATCGGCGGAGGATTAGTCCTTGACCTATCGGGCTGGAGAATACCTTGGGAAACAAAAAAAGAGAACGAAGGGAAAAAGAATATAATAAGTTATGATAGGTTTGTTATGAGTTTTTACTATATGCAATCCGATCATTATGCTGGATTACGTACAACTCAAATCATATTTGATCATCGCGATTCTCTGAGTATCTTTATGAAATACATCGACTTATATTACAAGGACAAATATGTCATTTTCCTCATTCGTAAAACAAATAATATCAAGGTTATTTCGAGAATCTTTAATTAATAAGAATTGAGAAGTTCAAGTTGTCAAGAACCCCATAACAAAGGTTTGTCTATTTTTGAAAACCTAACTTCACAAAAGGTCAAAACTCCCTACCAAAACCAAATTTGTGTCCAAACATATCCTTTTGTACGGACGATTATGTTCATCCGAACAAGTTTTCATCCATCTCGACTAATTCTTACGAAGTACTTTGTTACCACTAACATAAATACGTAGTAACGGACTCAGAATTTAAGAGTTGTGGGTGTTCAGGAGGTTCAAACACGTATATCGATGCCCAAATTAAAGATTTAAGGTTCTGCTTGAAAATTAAAGTACTCAGCTATCTTCTTAGTTTACTAGGTGATAGTCTAAGTCTTATACCAATTTTTATACATTTGTTATATAATTATAACTAGTCTGCGTCGAATTTAGTGGGTGTCGAAGCACCAAAAAAGAGGTCATGGGTCCGCCCTTTCAAATACTAGATAACTCAGCACGTGCATCAAGGCTTGAACAAATGATAAGAAATCACCTTGTGTTTATGCATCCACTGAAATTTGATCTCGAGACCTCATAGTTTTTAATACACTATAATGACCATATGTCATACCTTTTTATGCAATTTTGTCAGGTGGATTCAGAATTGGAACATCATAAGTTCGAGTTCGGAATTCTAACAGAACTTATTTTATTTACTGGATTAAGAAATCATATTTTTATATATTCGTTCGGTGAATTCCATAACACATATATAAAGTTTGAACTAAGATTACTTAGATTCGAATGAAGTCATAAGATATCTGCTAGATCGAACCCAATTCTCCCCCCAATATTTCTATACCCCAAAGTTTAAAAAATCACAATCATTTAAAGAAAAACTAAAAAAATTTCAGCTACTACGCTAAAAAGCCTGCATGGTTTTGTTCATAAACAAAATTCATCTAAAGCACCATATACTTGGATGTGTAAAGAAGCAGTGCATCACATTTTTCAACTAATCTTCAAAATATGTACTATATACTATATTTTACTGAGTCACTTTTTTATTTATTATTACTACCAGTCTACCATAACCAACCCCAAAACATAGTTTTTATCATCAGCTTTCATCATATATTATTTTATTTATTGAAAAGAGATTTTTATCATATGATGTAGCTTTCATGTGGATATACTTTGGTGTCCCACTTTGAAATTGGACTACCAAATTCAACTAGGAACTTGTGCTATAGTTGAGGATGTCATGCCACTAAAAGTGTTAAATACATTTGAAAAATGTAATATATATGAAGAGGGGACGGGACCCCTTGAAAAGAGAAATGTTGCCCTAAGCAGTTGATCAGTCAAAGGAAAAAGGAAATACCGACACGGATTTAGTATTTGAAGTTCTGCTAATTGTTATATTAATTAATTTATGTATAAAAATAATTAAGTTTATTACCTAATATGTAAAAAGTATTAACTGAATTTTTAATATATGTATAGACAAAAACTACATATAAAATTCTCAAGAATTCATAAGTTACATATAGGAAAGGGGAGCCTTAAAGTAACTGTAAAGTTGTTGTCATGTGATTATAAGATCACGGGTTCAAACCTTAGAAACAGCCTGTGGCAGAAATGCAAGGTAAGGCTGCGTACAATACACTCTTGTGGTGGATACTTCCCCAAACTTTGTGCATAGCGAAAGCTTTAGTGCCTCGAAGCTGTCCTCATTCCATCAAAGTCTGAACGGATCAATTTATCAGTTCAGACTATTTTAACCCTTCTAATTCAATCCATTTGAAAATTGAGCTGATTTGAGCTACATATGTAGTCCAAATTGATTCATTAATGTTCTTGTCGAATAAAAGCACACATGTAAGCGTCCGGAGGGTTAAGCAATACCTCGTCATATCATAACTCGTTTATTTATTAACTGAACAATAACTCATCATATCATAACTCGTTTATTTATCAACTCTATTTTTTTAAATCTGCTCAAATTTAAGCTAACCCTTCGATTTGACACTAGATATGTACAAGCATTGAAATTAGTTATGCATCGTATTTAATTAATTGTTTTTTTCCCTAACCTTTTGACTTTGAATTAGGAGTTATAATATTGTTGGGGAGAATTCAGTTAAACGTACTCCCCTAACTGAAATGACATTGGTGAGGTTGGTGGAGTTGGAATAATATTTTGTATTAAATTAAGTATATTTAGAGTAGCAAGTTTAGTTCAACAACTAAACGATAAAATCAAATTTCATCCATTAAGTATTAAATATAAGTATATTTTGAGATTATATTATAGTTTTGTGATCGATGCAAATCATGCTTAGGGTTACATAACTAATTCATTAGCAATTATCGTATAGCCATAAATAAATCGTAGGTTATACATACTGATAATATAAAAGAATATTCATTATAAGGATTTTGAAGAATTTAATTACGGGAGAATCGAAAAAAAGATTTTTTAATTTTTTATGTTGTTTGTCCGAGTATCTTTTCAAGTTATCATACCATATGATTCGGAGAATTATCGATTGTTGCAGGTCAACTTAACTTGACAGAGTAAAAATTATTTATACCTTTTTGTGCACAAAACATAAAATCATTATACAATAACAATAATAGAAAAAAAAATTTATGAACTTCATCGCTAATTTGCCTTAATAGGCTTCTTAGCCAATTCCTTCCTCTTTTTTTTTTAAGTGTTTAGATATGTTTATTGGGGATCATATGTCCCTAAATCCTTTTTACAATTTTTGTTTTTCGATTTTCTAGGAATGGTTTAATTTTCTGAGTAGACGGTAAATTCAGATATGTTTCTGATCTTTAGAAGGACATAGAAAATCCTGGTCTTCTCTCCTAACGAATTTTTCCTTTGCTACTCCTGTTCGCTACCTGAAGCCAAATTTTTTCTTATTATAGACAACATACGCGCAGGTGATCTATCTAATTAATGGACGTATGTGCTCCATATATCCATTTCTAATGCAAAAATGAAAGGTAAAACAAGATTGAAAAGTTTGAGCTAACTAAGCTTGGTTCTATTGTTTGTGAGGTCTATGACAGAGCGCAAATTTTTGAAAATGGAGTGTACATTACATATTAGGTGAATTTCAATTGCTCAAATCGAATAAAAGAAGAAAGTTAGAAACTTTATAAAAGAAATTCAGAATCAACTGTTGAGACGCTTTTTGAATTAGAATTCAAAAAACAGATTCGTACAGACCTAAGTCCGAAACCACATGCCTTAATAGTTGAACCAGGACCGTTACATTATTTACGTCGTCAACTAACAAATTTCATAGACTATTTTATGTGTAATTAAAAGATATTAATACAATGAGACTACATGAATAATTATTATATTATGGCACATGTTTAAATTTAGAGTTCATATTACTTAACTATAATTAATTAATATGTATTTTATTTAATTTAATCACTTAATCATGGTAATTAACATTAATTTAATGTATACACTGGGTGCGTACAAATTTTTACCACTAAGAAGTTTAAAGATTTATTTACATCCATTATTTACATCAAATGCAACCAACGTAGATTATTACTCCGTTTTAAAAATATAATTATATCGGAGTACTGTCTACAACTTAATTACTACATGTTATTATAAATTAACTTAGTTTAATAACATTAAAAATTGCATTATTAATGCACATATTACAAGCTTACAATATTTGAATAACTAGCCAAAACACAAGGGTCATAATCAATGACTCATAATAAGAAGTCAAAAATAAAAACAAAACAAAAGAGTGATCATAATTAGCGGGCAGAAAAATAAAAAATTATTCAATATCAATTTCACAATTCCCAAACTTTTCATACTGATTTTATTACTATAATATTATATTATTAATAACAATCAAAGTTCTTTTGGCAAACATCCTTTTCATTTACCGAACTAAGGAAAAAAAAAGATTTACTCCATAGTTTATTTAAGCTTCCTTTGTCTAAATTTACTTGGGAATTTTTATTTTTTGAGATTTAAATAATGTGAAATTGTCATTAATATTTCAAAGTACTTTTTATCGTATTTGACAGGAGAAGAATTGCAACTTAATTAAGTTTTTGAATATCTAAAGCTTAATCTTAAAAGGTCAGTCAAATTGATTATTAAGCATGAAAAATAGCATAAAAAAATGGACGGACAAAGTATTGAAAGTCTAATAATTAGAGAATGAAAAACATACAAAGTAAATCAAAGAATAAAATTAAAAGAAGTCGATGATAATTGATGTAATATTTCTATGTCGTTTATTTTCTTAAGAAATGTTTCAAGTTTCCTCTCTAATAGCTAACATCTTAAATTTTATACTTAATCAAATTATGTTACATAAAATGCCGCGGAAAAAAAATACTTTATATATAGAGACGTAGAGTTTATGTCAATAATATTATCATAATGATCAAATTAGTTGAATAAACAATTCACACAACATATCCAATTAATACTATTATAATAAAGTTTTTACTTTATTTTTTTCTTTTTGTAAATCCCCATCCTTTTCCACAATTCACACAACATATCCAATTAATATTATTATAATAAAGTTTTTACTTTATTTTTTTCTTTTTGTAGATCCCCATTCTTTTCGACAATTCACACAACATATCCAATTAATATTATTATAACAAATTTTTTACTTTATTTTTTCTTTTTGAAGATTTTCCAAGTAAAGGTTATACTATTATTTCTAAAGGAAGCAAATGAACAAAAACCAGCTATGCATGCGGGCATTATGGGCAATTATCATTGATTAATGCACATGTTTTAAAGTTAATTTATCAAAGTGAAACAAAATCATAATTTTTAATTAGATTACACTCAATTTGTTTATCACTTTCTTGTGCAAAATGCCTAAAAAATTGATACATCGAGGTGTGGTTTATTAGTTAATAAAGTGCGAGATAGTACTATTAAAATTCAATCAAATTTTTAAAAGTAGTCCGTCGAGAATATTTTCGATGAAGGCTTTTTCTATTTTTCGATCCGATTAATTTGTAGTAGCGTGAAAATCTTAAAGATAAGAGTTCAACGTTTTCGTATCTACTTAAGCTTTGGTGAAAGAGTTTCTGGATACTTCTATTAACGAAAGGCAGCAAATATACGATAGAATAGTCTAAATACATGCAAAATGGCTGAATACCACATGTTAAAAAAAAAGCCTAATATATCTTTATTTGAGAAACAAATTATTAAAATAAATAAAGAATTTTAACTATATTTTTCTTAAATATATGTCTTAATTACCTCTTTAAAAATAATAATGAGTATACTAGTGGCAAATTTTAAATTTCTTAATTAATTTCAAATTTTTCTTGCACGAGAGACTTGTAGCTACTTTTCCCCATCACAAGGGATTTTGTTACAAAAAATCTAGATGATACTTGCAATTTAATTAGATTATAATACTAGTTACTAATAGAATAAACTAAAATCAACAAAAAATTTAAAAACATCAATTTTCAAAATAAAAGATCATTATATACAAATAAATGTTGACTTTGTTGCAATTTGTTATCAATAATCCAAACAAGATTATGTTCAAGATTAGAGTCTTAATTACCAAATAAGTACGTAGTCAATAACCTCCCAATTGATTATGATTGTATATATCATTGAGTCAATTCCATTAATGATTAGTATTTAGATATACTCCAAATATATTTAAGTTATAAACATCGACAATATAAATTTTTTTTTACTCCATCACTGAATTTTAACTCGTAATAATAAAGTTTAATGTCTATATATAATTTATGTATGTATAATATGCATGTGTTGGAACTCCTGATGAAAATCTTATCCCGCCACTGGCAGATCAGTCGGAGGTGAAGCTAGTGTATATAGTACATCGATTCACGAGAATCACAAGTTTTTACATATATTCTATGCATACGTGCATTCACGAAAGATCTATAAATATCTTAATGCGATCCCATAATTAATATTTGTAAATTAACTTTAGGTTACTGGAAAAATCATACCCTTCAAATCTTGAATCTGTGTATCTAAAATATTAGTAGTTACTATTTTTACCAAATAACCTATTAGTGTTTATCATGATGTTTTACTTGTAATTACTTGAACATAACATGATTGAATAAACATTTTTATACCATTAAACTGTCTACAAGCAACAAGAAAAATCCAATTATAATAGTTATAAACATTAGGTAACTACTAATTTTCACTTAATTAAATTCCCTCCTCCCTTCACTTTTTTGATTGCATTATATGTAAAAAATGATTTATGCGTAATAACTTTAAATGAGATCTTAGCTTGGAAGAGATTATTAATTAATTAAAAGTTCATAATTTGGTTGGTTTTATGAGTACACCTACCAGAATGAACTGAGAAATTATTCTTTTATTTTTAATATAGTGAATTTGCTTAGTTAACTATAAATTCTACCTCGTAAAGAAAAATTGTCCGTGTTGTTCAATTGTTCACATGTCAATAAAACTATAACTCTTGCTCAGTAGACACTAAAGTGCACGTTTATTGTTTCATTGTCAGTAATTATTAACTTCTTGAAATGTCTGAACTCTTGTTGATCGATAAACCTAATTATTGCACATATTTCAACTAAAGGTATAAAAACGTATACCCGATGAACAATAAAGGTAAATATTAAAAAAATTTGCTAAGCGGCGGCCAAATATTCAAGTCCATCCCTTTTGGTGATTGGCACAGTCGAGATGGACCTACATGTTGCAAGTTAATCCGAATACCACATATAGTTTCATGAATGCTAATTATTTTAATCTACCTAGCTAAATGCAACGTACTATGAAATATTTTCATTGCTCAAATTTCCATTACACCACAATTTTTGAAATATAATTAAACCTTTTTTAAATTAACTTAAAAGCATATCACATTTAGTTTTTCATGAATGTAGTCTTAATTAATCCTAAATATTTAGCTAAATGCAATGTATAACAAGAGATTCACTGTTCTAGAAATTCCATTAAGAAATTTAGAAACATTTTTCATCTTGATTAATCTCATTCATGAATCACTAATTTATTCAATTTTTAACTAAAAATTTAGCATTCCAAAAATTACAAATTTCACTAGGAGACACAATATGTCATTGATATTCCAATGATGTTGTCCCCAACATATACCTATGAAGATCCAAAAGTAAGACTACTATACTACCAAAGATGTTGACTATTTTAGACATGCCTTGAGATTTGTTTTCAAACTTATAAAACATAATTTCAAATTAAGAAAGATACTATAACAATTGTTGATCATATTTTGAATCCTCTTCTATTTATTAAAAAAAATAAAACATAAATGTGTTTTTAACTTGATTACAATCGGTATTTATGTCATTTTAATTTCGGACCCGCATAAGTAGATACTTAAATTTGTATAAAGCTGGACAAGCTAGACATATATGTCTTTTGCGACGTCCTACGTGACAATTTTGTCACATAGAACATGTGTATCTATTAGCGCAGATGCAAAGTTGGAGGATATCAATGTCTGTTGAAGCCAAATTAAATGACGCATTTGCATTTATGCCTTATACGTTACTTAACAATTGATTGCATCGTCCAAAGGGTGCCTATTGAAGAGCATTTAACTGAATATCGTGTCTACATCAAATCAATAGATGCGTGACATGTATTTGTATATAGACTTTAACACTTAACCATGACTAGTCACATGCACTCTTAAACCACTCAGCCAAAGTAAGATTACATGACATCGTTTAACTATCTGATGCTGGTAAGTATTTACCGTCTTATCAGAAAATTACAGTATAAAATGAATCTATGGATATATACAATAGGTTTAATTCTCCGATTTTTTCATGTATTTACTTTCCTATATCTTGACTCCTAGTAAAAATTCTGAATACGCCACTAATATCGTAGTACTTACTACTCCACCGCCAAAAATATTGTATACCTAAAATACCCTTCAAATACTTTTAAATTTACTTCAAAGTTAGTTGGGTTCGTTATTTGATCTTTTCCCCGACAATACACAGCGTTAGTTGCGCCAAAAATCAAGAATGTCCAACTCCAACGGCTGAGATCTCATCAATAAAAAAACAAATCATGAATGTCTATATCAACGGCTAGGATTCATCAACAAAAAAAAAATTAATAATTCTACATTAGAGGTGTGTTGGGTACAAGGAAAATGTTTTTTTTTTTTTTTTTTTTTTCAAAAAAAGTGAGTTTCTTACTTATTTTTTAACGTTTGGTAAGTAATCAAAAGAGGGATATTATCTAAAGAGTATTCATATATTATATAACAAAATAAGGTCGGATGTTCAAGGGTCGGGGGATGGCAAAGGGGGATCGTTGTGCTTCATGTCACTGAGCTCATCTGAACCCAGTGCTTTCGACATGAAACACAAATTTATATGTAAAGTTCAACAAAATTGCAACAGATAGTAGATATGAATCCATAACTTAAAAAATATAATGAGTTCGATGCTAAGAACTTTGGAAATTGAACTCATAAAGCTTAAATTCAAGATCTACCTCTCCGTGTTAGAGGCACTCAGGAGAGGACCGATAATCATTATTTTGCTACTCCGACATCCGTTAAATTCAAGACAAACTAAGTATAATTATATAAAAATGTATAAAAATTAGTATAAGACTTAAAAAAGCACCCAGTAAACCAAGAAAATAATCGATTGCTTTAATTTCCACGCAGAATCTTAAAATTTTGGGCATCACTATATAGGTGTTTGAACCTCCCGAGCGCTCACAACTCTAAATCTTAGGCCCGCCACCGAAGGCGCTGGCTTGAAAAAGAGAAGACAATCAACTTGAAATATCACTTTTCCCTACTTCTATTAAAAATAAATCTCATTTTTGAGAAACTTATTTTTCAAATATTTTAACTAATAAAACATGAAAAAAATTTAAAAGTATTTTAAGCAAAAATAGCATACCAAACCCACCCTAGATTATAATATTTTCATTCCATTTAGCATATATAAATGTAAGTACCACACATAATAATATTCCAAGTACAACATAACCGGTTTTCTCTCTATTGCCTCTTCTTTCAACCTCTCTTTTAAATTTCATTCAAAGAAAACAAAAAAGAATAACAACTTCTCTAAGCGATACCATTTTTTCTTATTTTTCTCTTCTTCTTTCTTGGGAGAGGAGAAGAATTAATCATGAATTATGATCATATATAAACCTTCATAGAATATATTCTAATTCTTCTAAATTCCTTTTCAAAATTTAAAAGCCAAATTCTTGAAATTTATCAAGAAGCTTCTTGATATTCATTCATTTTTTGTGTTTCACACAACAAACATATTCCACATATACTAAATGGAAGGTTCTTTCCTTTCCTTTACCACCATTTATTTCATTCAAGTGTTCTTTTTATGTATATTTATATAAATATATAAACCCTTTTCAAAATTTTGAACATTTTTCACATATAAGCAGAAACAGAGGCGGATTCAGAATTTGAATTATAATAAATTTACGAGATGTTTTTTTTCATACTTTTTGCATTCAGTTCTAGCTATTTCTGCACCTTCTAATCGAACCTAAATAACATTTACAAAATGAGCAAATGAAATTTGATTTTTAATCAATCAATTCGGAACTTAATATTTTTAGCAATTTTTCACGTATATATATCTATGTTTACCAAATAAATGGATAAATTTGATTAATTTTTTTTTTTTTTTGTAGGTGAAAGTGTTGTACAAGTATCAAAAAATGTAGAAAAAGAAGAAATGAATAGCCAGGAAGTACTAGTAGTAGTACTAGAAAAGGAACAAGAAGAAAAAGAAGAAGAAGAAGAAGAAGAAAATGGAAAAGACGAAAAGGATAACAACAGAAAAGATAAGGATGAGTTATCACCAAGGGCAGTATTGGAAATTCACATTTCAGGCACATCGGATTCTGATAACAGCAGCAGCGGCGAAAGAAGCAGCAGCAGCTTCGGTTCCTCTGTTTCGGAAAACTCCTCACACTCCAATGGCTCCAGCGGAATTAAGAATTTGTTCGATCAAATGAAGAGGAAATCAATACGGAGATTTTCGACGATTCAGTTATTTGGAGGATACGAGAATTTTTTGCTACCGAAGAAGAATATTAAGAGGAAATTATTGGCGAGGATTCGGAGTGCTCAAGAAGATACAATTGATTGTTGCCATGATTTTGTTGTGCCTAAACCTTCATGGAGGAATTTTAGCTTTGATGAACTTGCTATAGCTACTGATTATTTTGCCCCAGGTAAATTTTCTGTTAAATTTTCAACTTTTTTAAATGGTGTTAGTGAGTGTTTTTAAGGGGTCGTTTGGCGTGAAGTATAGGGGATAAACAGTGACGGACTCAGGATTTATGAATTATGAGTGTTTAAAAAATAAAATTTTGAAAAATAATAAAAAATGGATTTTGGGCGCTTAAAAAATAAAAAATTACCTCCCGAGATATCTCTTTAGTGGAGAAGCTTAAGATCAACTTAAATGATCAACTTAAATGTTAGTGCACCTAATCAACTTTTATTTTAATGGATGCTTTTATCTGTTTTATATTTATTTTCATATATTTTTTATTTAATTATACCTATTTCGCATCGAGTTTATTGGTGTCGGAGATAAGTTGTTTTGGGATAAAATGAAAGATTTAATCCCACCAATTACATCATAGTGATGGAATAAGTTATTCCATATAAATGGTGGAATAACTAATCTCAGAATAGCTCTTTCCCAACCAAACGACCCCTTAAAGTAGTAGTATTTGTTTATTTTGAATTGTTTAAAGCGATAACTTGAATGATTTGAATTCGTGATGCGTATTATCCATTAGAGAAGAAAGTGTTTATTAATGGAATTTTTTCCATCCAAAACACTTCTTATAACAGCGTTGTCTGAGTCAACTTGCACATACTTCAACTATTTTAAGTGTGTTGTTTTGATCAAGTGTTATGATGAAGCTTCATAGAATATTAGAATTAGATTGACAATTCTATAGGAGTAGAGGGTCTTTTAGGTCATTTCGCCTATGGATATTTGATATTATTATTTTTATTTTAGTTTATGTGTCTTATTTTGATATAGTATGATGGTTAAAAAATAAGTGAGATTTTCTAATTTTTTCTTGTCTTACCAAAAACATGTGTAATGTATTGATATTTTTTTATATCTTGTGATCTTAAATATATCATGTGTAATATTAAAGTAAAAGTATTAAATATAAAAAGTGATATATTCTAGTAAGACACATAAATAAAACTTTGATAATCAGATACAAATAAAAAGTAAAAAATAAGACACATAAATTAGAGCAGAAGAAGTAAATTTAGTTTTTGTAGTTTTTTTCTAGTTTATTAAGTATATTTTTTATGGTTATTTTCAAAATTATTTTAAGCTTGAGAGTTATAGGTGTCTTTCTTTGAAAATTTGCTCTTTTCCCATTTGTTCTTGGAATGCTAAAACCATATGGGAGCAACAAATGTGGACCTTTTTCTTCTTTTCATGAAAAAAGAAAGAAATTACTTACAACATTTTTGTTTTAGTTATTAAAACTAGAAATTTCCACTTTTATCTTATTTTAATTAATTTTGCAAGAAATGTTAATTCTCTTGGGATTACCAACGGAAAGTTCGATGTAATAAAGTTTCTGCTATACGAGGAATTCGGAAAAAGGACCAATCACAAGAGTCTATTCCTGATTACATAATAATAATTTTATCAGTTATTCTGAGGCTTTCGAGATTAATTGCTTTTTATAACATGGGACAGTTGGAATAGGGTTATGACTATTTCTTGACAAAGACGATACTTTTCTACTACTACACCCATAATTTTGATCCTTATCCTTCTAATAAACCATAAAAAATTCCAATTATAATCACATATAATATATACACAGTGTTTATAACTCATCATTAATTATGAAATGAATTTACCTAGCAAGTTTAGGAGAAATTCAATGAATCATTTTAAGACCGACTTATATTAAAAAATCTGACGCATTGTTCGCTTTAATTCTATCTCAAAATTTGCCTCTTATTTAGTATGTCACATCAAATTTGCTAACAGGTAAACCATGTGAAGTTGCTTATCATGTCATGTTTTACGTTTTTTCGTCTGTGTAACAGTTTTCTCTTTTCAAATAAAATTTCATAATCTCATTTTCCATCATAGGTATCACATGTAATTCATCAACCCGCCATCCATCATAGGTATCACATGTAAAAACTCAAAGCGAGTCCTTTATCTTTACCCATCTTCATCATCTTACTCTCCCTCATAGACATCAAATTCAAAAATATCGATACTTTAGCCTTAGTTTACCTATCATAGCGATAGTTTGGCTAATTATAACTAAACTAACTGTAGTTTCGTGTATCTATTCACTCTGTATCAGAGCGAATAGATACAATAGATATAAAAGTGAATTGATACACCTTCAAGTGAACAAATACTTAGAAAAATACTCCCTCCATCCCAAATTATGTGTCACCATTTTATTTTTGGTTCGTCCCAAATAGAATGTAGTATTTTCTTATTTGGTAAGTTTTTAAAAACACAATTACAAGTTTACCCTTAGTGATCCCACTTGATTTTAAATACTATATTACTTTTTTTTTTATTTGTCTTTTCAATTAAAAGTCATCTCACTTAATTTTAAATATTATTACTCCTGTAATTTTATAACTTTAATAAAGTCAATACTTATTTTTTAAATATCGTGTCCGATTAAATAACGATACATAATTTAGGACGTGGGAGTATTAAACTCAAATTCTCACTATGTATCGCTATTTCAATAATGTTTGCTTTCTTAAATAATTTTTTCTTTTTATAATATAGTAAGTAACTAAGTACTACTACCAAGCATGGGACATATTCAAGTTACTACTTTTTTGTGCATTTTAAGGCAGCATGCTATTGTCTATTCTAAATAATAAGTTCACATTTATGTTTATTTTTTTAATGTTGGGTTCTTGGGGAATTCAACTACCCCACATTCTCACTAGTCAAAGCAGCCTAGTACTTGAATATTGAGACTTTTCTTTGGCCCAATGGTAGAAAAAGTAAACATGGACTGCTCAACATTTTTATTACAAAATTGATGTTGATAGTGACTTGTGGTAACCACCACCAAAAGGTAAGGATTTCAAGTTTGAGTTTAAAATATATGATCGTCTTTGATAAGGAGCGTTTTGACAGAAAGTGATGGTGACTTGTCGGAAGTCGGAACCACCGGTAAAGGTTATGCTGAGGTGATAAGAGAGTGGTCTCAAGTTCGGGGTCTAAACATATAACCCTTTTTGACAAGGAGCATTTTAACAAAATACTAGTATATAATATCATAAGGTGAGATCTGAACAAGTAAGGCTTTCTCAAGTGATTTTGAGTTACCCTAGAGGAGTAGTGGAAACACTATTTATCCTTTTGGGAGTGGGGTGGAAAAAAAGTGGTGTCTAGGGCAGGTCGAGTGTACGTGAACCTTACCCCTGTCTTGTAAGAGTATAGAAATCGTTTTCATAGACCCTCGACTCAAGGAGAGAAAAGATAAAGAGTATTTTATTGCCCAAAATAAAATTTTTACACGCAAATTTAAATTAGTCGGACTATACAGCATAAGGTGGGAAACCCAAAAAAGTACTAGTGGGGACCTGTTTATTTACATCATCTTACTAGCTTCACTACCTACTAAAACAATTGCTTAAAAAACTTTCTTTTGTTTTTTTTTTCAATTTTGAAATACCCTTGTTATACTTTTATACAAATTATACAGTATAAAAACTTTGTACGAAAATGTGAATATGAATTCTTGAACCATGCCTAAGAGGGAGTGACAAGTGACAACTAACCATGAATCCAATAATTTATTCTATTATTATTGTCTATGGGCCTTAATGTTTCAATTTGTCCCATCAAAAATTTAAATTTCTGCTTCAAGTAAGGTCTAGTTATTGCAGCTGGAGCAGAGCTGCATGTGTACTCATCTGCACATGCCAGCAGCTTCTTGTCCTTCTTTTCTTGTCATAAACGTCGTATTCGAGGCAGCTTGTGTGTAGAATTACTATTTCATTGAGTTACCAATTATCCTTCATAAGACATAGATATCGAGTAACTCTGTCATCACGGCTTACCTAAATGGTAAAAAAGGATCTTGGTACCTTGTGAACTTAGTTACTGAGGCATATTAAATTGAGGTCGTTATAAAAGTGCATAAATTTCAAATCGTGGACCCGCCTTTGCAAAGAATCGCACAATTCTACATAAAACATGTTGCTTTCAAGCAAATTTGCTACTAAACTCTTATAAGAACATTAGACATGACATGGAGTAGCTTCAACTTATCAAGGAGATGACCCTAGATAGGAAGGTGTGGAGGAGTTAAATTAGGGTAGAAGGATAAGTAGGAGCGAGTGCGCCAGTGCTAGTAGGTAGGAGGACTTTGTTATCTGTATTAGTAACTATAGTACTAGTATCATTTCGGAATGTGGTGTCGTTTGT
The DNA here is from genome assembly GCF_002878395.1 of Capsicum annuum. Taxonomy (NCBI): domain Eukaryota; kingdom Viridiplantae; phylum Streptophyta; class Magnoliopsida; order Solanales; family Solanaceae; genus Capsicum; species Capsicum annuum. Next base: position 5,138,431 of record NC_061122.1, read on the forward strand.
TGTATTATTTGGTGAATCTTGTCTATGGTCCTAATATCCTATTGGGTGTGGTAATTTCTATTGTATCTTGTTGTTTTTTTGCTATTCCTTGTCTTGATTCTCTTACCTTGGGCCGGGGTTCAATCGGAAACAGCCTCTCTATCTCACTTCTGAGGTAGTGGTATGGACTGTGTACATTTACCCTTCCCAGACTCCACTTGGTGGGAATATACTGGGTATGTTGTTGTTGTTGTACTCTTATAAGAACATTGCATAATCTGCAAGCTACATCAAACAAAAAGTTCCAACATCAACTTCCTTTGCAAGTAATTTATGCTAATACTATACTATTTTATGTCTTTTGAAATGTGACTAGATAACTTAATTGGCAAAGGAGGACATGCAGAAGTTTACAAAGGACATTTGCAAGATGGTCAAGTTGTGGCAGTTAAGAAAATCACAAAGAAAGAAAAGAATGACGAGGACAGAGTTGGAGACTTCTTGTCTGAGCTAGGAATCATTGCTCATATCAACAACACTAATGCTGCAAAGTTAATTGGTTTCAGTGTTGATGGTGGTTTGCATCTTGTTCTTCAATACTTGCACCATGGTAGCCTTGCTTCTGTACTACACGGTGCTGTATTCTGCTCTCTCGATCATGATTTTCTAGCGTAATGTCATCTAACGGAGAGTTGAATGCTAATAGTATAAAAGAACTTTTACACTATAAAGTCGCTTGGAATATAACCATGCATAATTGCTCATATAAGTGGAGTTAGTAACCAGGGAAATGCGATAGATAACATACTATAAGTAGGGGCGGAGCTAGGTGGAGACGAAAGGGTTTAATTGAATCCCCTTTGTCGAAAAATATACTGCAAAACCAATAAGGTGTTTGGTTAAGTCCGCGTAATGAGCATAAACCTCGTGTTTAGTCACCATCGTTGAGTTTGATACCCTGAACATACAGTTGGTGATTCACCAGAGGAAGGTTAGGATGACGTCAAGTCATCATGGCCTTTATGCCCTTGGAGGAAGACTTGCGATCCCACGAGGTTGTGTAGGGGAAAAACCAACTTTTTTTAAACATGTAGAAATTCTTGAATTCCCTTAAAATATAAGATGTTTGCGCTGTGAGAAAAGTTGTTCATGAATTGCTCTAGGTCGTAGGTTTAAATCGCAGATGTCACATTTTCTTGAATCGCTTTGTTTGAATTCATGTCTCTGCCACTAAAACTACAAACAGATTTAAACACAATGATAATGCAAGAGAATTACTCGTCAGCATATTTAAATTAAGTCCTATAGTAAAAAATATCAAACGTAATGAGGTGAATTGGGATTTTGACGTTGTTTTGACTGACAAAGGAGAACTCAGCATTTCAGGTGGAGAAGAGTGCCTTGAATGGAACATAAGATATAAAGTTGCAGTCGGGGTAGCTGAAGGATTGTGCTATCTACATTATGATTGCCAAAGGCGCATAATCCATAGAGATATTACAGCTTCAAACATTCTTCTAACCGAAGATTATGAACCTCAGGTTCGATTCAATCTTGTTTAGCTTTCGAAACTTCACTTTCAATGAATATATTTTATGTTAGTCACTTGAAGTTTCCGAACATTGTTTCTTTTATTGTTTGTGTTGGCTACAGATATCTGATTTTGGACTTGCAAAGTGGCTACCAGAAAAATGGGTTCATCATGTTGTTTCTCCTATTGAAGGCACTTTCGGGTATGTAAAGTTCAGTTTGATTGCATCTTAGATGTGTTCATTCGTTAAAATATGACAAAATTGGTTCGCAGATATATGGCACCTGAGTACTTTATGCACGGGCTTGTTCACGAGAAGACCGATGTTTTTGCCTTTGGTGTTCTGGTGTTGGAGCTTATTACTGGTCGTCGCGCTGTTGATTCATCCCGACAGAGTCTTGTAATGTGGGTATGGCCTCAACTGAACCCATTACTTTCGATCTGAACAATGTATGCATATGCAAAACGAATTTAAAATGTATATGTAAAACAAGATTAACCTCATTCTGCACTCACAAATTCTGAATCATGGACGTGCTTCTGGTTTGGCCGTCTTTTTTTCCCTCGGAGGGGTACAGTACAGTTTTGTTGTGCATTTCTGGATGAAATATTCATATCTGCCATTTTTTGCATAGGCAAAACCAATGCTGGAACAGAACAATGTCAAGGAATTAGTGGACCCTCGTCTAGGAGATGCGTATGATGTTGTTGAGATGAAACGAGCTATGTTTACAGCTTCTACATGCATTCATCACTTGCCAAACATGCGTCCTAACATGAAACGGGTATGTCTTTATCTTTGCACACTATTTCCATACCGAGAAAGCCTCTAGGCAAGAGCATTTCTATTTTCCATATTTTTGATTCTTTAAACTCAAACAAGTTAATCAAAGGGTTGGTTACACAATAGCCTCCCCCTCCCCTCTCCATAGTCCGGTAGTGGGTAAGGTGATCAACTTAGAGGGTGCTCGCCTCCTCTTCAAACGTGTCCTAAACAATTTGATGATTCTTTGGTTTTCGGTTTTAGGAGGACTGCTTGGTCATTGAGGTTTCTTTTTCTTCAAATAATTCGTTTGTGTTAGCCCTAAGACCGACCTAACATTTTGGTACGAGCTAGCTGGACAAAGACAGATACTGACACCTTGAAACTTAAGCGGGGCAAGGCTAAGGGGGGTAGGGCAAGGCGGGCCTAAAATAGAAAACAAAAATTGCTAAACAGGACAGGGTAGGGCGAGTCAACTATTTGCTTGGTTAAGATTTGTCTTACCGCGCCCCATTTACATCCCTAGAGTACAAAGACATTTCAAATGAAACCTAACTTATTGATTACACCTTGAAATTCTTGGTCATAGAGCTAGCTAG
>NC_061122.1:5144302-5169737 GCF_002878395.1 Capsicum annuum
AGTAATAACAATAATAATAATAATAATAATAATAATAATAATAATAATAATAATAATAAAAACGACGTCGTTTTAACACAAAAAGCAAAACTTTAGCAGTGCATAAATATGACTTTTAACTATTCAAAATTGCACAAATATGACCTCTCTCCAAGTCAACCCTTTTAACGACGTGACACCGTGTGATTGGATTACCTTTCCACGTAGGTGCGAGTGAGACTCACGCATGAGGTTGCAAAATGAGAGGTCATATTTGTTCAGATTTTGAATAGTTAAAGGTCTTATTTGTGTACTATCAAAGTTTAAGGTCAAAGTTATAATTTGATGTCAAATTTAGGATGATTTTTATGTATTAACTCCAATATCACTATAGCTAAATACACCATATTAACAAGCATACACTATATTTGCACACATACAAGAGACATTTACACTTTGATTTATGAGCAACTTCACGAAATATGTAACAGTACTATCTGTACACGTTATATAACGATCAAATCAATATAGTGTATTTTCATTGATATATAACTATGGATTTGACGATACAATAATATAATATTGTGTTGTCTAGTTTCATTATTTTGGAGAAATGGACCAAAGGCATGGTTCCAAACTGACAAAATGATCAAAAAATTCATATGATGTAACAAGTATATCTTCTAAAAAGCCATTTGATACACTAGGTATATGACTTTTTAGCCTAATGATAGTTGATAACATCCATCACTTCCATGCTGAAAATTTCAAAATGCAATCTCAATAACTATCTCAACTTGCTTGCTAGCTAGCTATATATATTATATTATATTTATTATCTTTTGTTGACTATATGCCATTTCATTTCCTGCCTATTCTGATGTGACCCTTTAAAAAACAAAACAATGAGGCATCTTTTTGTAAACTCAACTAACATATCCCACGTGTCCGTGAAATTTCACATGTGGAGTCTGAGTAAGGTATAGTGCATGTAGACCTTATCATTATATCGTAGAGGTAGAAATGCTATTTTCGAAAGACCTTTACTTTTATTGGAAACAGTCACAAAAATTAATATTTTTCTTTTGATAACCGTCAGCTTGCACACCTCGACACAGCAACAGGCATCAGATAACTCTGTCTATCAATGCTAGAACAGATGGAAAGAAACATCCGGTGTTTGTCTATGTTGGGAATTGAACCTGAACCTCATGGTGCTCATCCCAACTTTATTGAACCACTAGGCCACATCATCCTTGGTGTTAGTCACAAAAATTATTTAAAACTAAAGAGACTGTAGACAAATTTATTAAATAATTTTTAAGTTACATGATTGTATTCCATGTTTAGGATTAAGTTTATTTTATGTTTGATATGAGATTTCTATTTTTGACTGTTTTATCCTGCCATTTATACTAAAGTAATGGATTACTATCTCATATGAAGGGTGAGATAATATAGTCTCACGAGATATTCCTACTTATCTCATTCGGTGTACCAAATGACCCCTTAGATTATAGTATTCATTTATTGAAATCACAGAAAATGGTTACAGATTCAGTCAAATATATATATATATATATATATATATATATATATATATAATATCGTTGTTTTCCTAACTTTTAATAAACACTTTTCTTTTTCAGGTTTTACTATTCTCACTGCATTTACTAATTTACACAGCCTAGAGTGTGCTGGTGTCACAATCAATTGACTACTTTTTTCCATTTTTTTTATTTTATTATTTTTTGTTCTAGAAATTTGACTAATCCAAATTCACACATTACAAAATGCATTACTAAAGACACACTTCCAACATGTCTTTTGTCATACGCAAGCCTCATACTCAATCTCTGATTAAGGATAAAGAAATCTCAACCATTCCAGGTTGGATGTATACTTTTAGTCGATAATTGATCTTGCAACTTGTTGCAAGGACAAGACAAATGAAAACAACAATAACATACATGATATGACCCCACAAGTTACAATTAAAATCCAAGAAGGATAGTATACACGCAAACCTTAATCCAAAGTTGTGAAGTAGAGGTTTGTAAAAGAACAAATAGTAGGGAAAAGACCCAACCTCAAGGTGTATTATACGCAACCTTACATCACATTTCTGTCAAAGACTGATCGCAAGGTTTGAACCCGTGACGTCCTGATCACATGACAACAACTTTACCAATTACTCCGCGACTCCCCCTTCTCTCCTTCAAAGTAGAGAGGTTTTATTTCCAATAAACCCTCGACTCGACCTAACAAATGAAACGTATCAAAAAAGCACAATTTGCTAAATGTAAAGAGCTTTATATCATCTTCTTTTTTGTTTTCTATGTCAATTCGACCAGCAAAACGTCAACCAAGTTCATATGGACCTCTAGGGAGCATCTCAACAAAGCTGAGGAAACTTGAGAAAAAGAAAAACCAAAATTTTTCCACAATGAGTGCTCCCTAAGCACCCTTTGATCAACATTGCATCTAGCTAACCTTATACTACTATTAAAGTCTCAAGACTTGCAGGTACTTTACAACATTGAACCCCGGAAACACCGGTTAAGCGCTACGCTAATATGCTATCAAGGGTCAGAAAGAAAGGTCAGCATGAAAATAATAAACGACGATTTAACATATTAGCAGAGTTGGATATCGCTAATTAGTTAAACTAGCTAGCTAGCTATATCTGTTTTGAGGTCGAGGTTGAGGTTGAAGTCGGTCAATAGGATTGGTGAGGCCAGATATAGAGATCAGCAGCCGAGGAAAGCAGCGGCATTGCAGTCACAGCACCGGATGTATCGGGCACACCTGCATTGCCGGGGTGGAGGTACGGGAAGAAGTTGTGGTGATAGTAAGCAGGGGTGGCTGTGTCGAATGGCACACCACAAGGGATAGCAGAGACCGGTGGCACTGCACCGAAATTGATGTTGTTGCTACTGCTGGTGTTGCTGCTGCTGCTGTTGCATTGAGTCAACTGCTGGTTGCTCGGCGATGATTTCTGCTCGGATTCAAGGGAGAGCTTCAAGCGCTTAGCGGTTCCACCAACTGGGAGGGAGCTTTTCATGATGGCCTCAACATCATAACGATTCATCTCGAAATTGGTCACTGCATTCACTCCCCTGAACTTTATTGCTGCTATGTCGTACGCTTCTGCTGCTTCCTCCTCGGTAGCTGTTAGCCAATTTAAAACCGAGTTCGATTACTATCAGAACATGCTTTAGTTCAATCCATCTGAATCAAGAAAGTATTATTTACCAAATGTTCCAAGGTAAAGATCCTTGTTTCCAGCAACCCGGCCAATTCTTGCTTGCCAACGGCCTTGTTGATGATGCCTGCAACGTCTCATCAAACATTAGTCACCACCACTAACGTAACAAGGATTTAAAGAACTACCCATTTCACAGACAGGCAAATCATTAATCACAACCGTGTTCAACTTTTAAGGTTCTTATCAGAAACCTCTTCGTACTTTTGAAACCATCAGCCGAAAACATATTATATTCGATGACATTTTAGTACCCTTCCACACGTATCGCGTTTAAAAATCATGGGTTCAACATAAAGTGTCAAAAGTGATCTTACATCATTTAGCATTACATTACTAAGTTAAGGTATATGATAACAATGTAGGGAGATAAATGCTTGCAACAAAATTAGTACCTTGTCACACCCCGGTATATCGAAGCTCCTCGGGAGAAACCGCTACTTTTCCTATATATTTACGGGAGAAATTTCGATCAGAATAATTGACAAAAACAGGATAAAAACTATTACCAATATAATACAAGAAAATAAGTATGTAACCACCTTCTTAGAGAGGCAATGAATTCTTGCTTAGTCATGTGTTTCATTTCCTCCACTTCTTTAGCATAATTGGCAACCTGAAAATAAAATCAAAATAAGTTTAGATACAAGTTGTTTTCATGGTCATGTCACTTTCCATGCAATAATTGAATATGCCCATAACAACAACAGGAAAAAATTAATATAAGGTATAGATATATATATAGCATATATTACAGGAAAGTTGGTGGTAGCTGTGGGACCCCAGTACTTCAGAGCTGCCAAGTCATATGCCCTTGCTGCTTTATCTTCTTTGTCATATCCACCTACAATCATTTCATAAATTTCCAAATATAAAAATCTCAACTTTATGCTCAACTATGAAATATTATATGTATTTATGGGCCTTTGAAAGTTACGTCGCTAGGACTCTTCAAAAATGCCGAACACGGGTGCAGCATCAAAATTTCAGAGTCTCTGCAACTTAGCTATGCAGGAGTTAAAGAAAAAACTTACCCAAGTACACTGCGGATGGAATTAGTAGTACAAAAGCGCGATCCCGCCATTTCATGAGGAGAAAATGAGAGAAATATTAGATTATGAGCTGAGAATATTAATCAAGATTCAAACATGAAAGTGTTTAAAGGGAAAAGAGCAAAAAAAGATATAAACAAAACAGAAAAGCCAATGGTGGCATGCTTGAGCATTTACATATTTGTACATCCATTTTGTTGGTTGGCAAGATAGTGACATATAATAACTTCAAAAAATAAAAAAAGATAGTGACTTATGTCTTGCCTAGACCAAGAAAAAGTTAAACATGTTGTTGTCCATAGTATCACTTATTAGCATAGACGGAGCCAGAATTTTTGGTGTATGAATTTTGAATTCTTAGTAAAAAGGTAGCTTATCGGTTCTACGATAAATTATTTATGCATACTAAGTGGGGTTCTTTAATCAACACAAATACAAAATTTTGACTGAACTCATTGCTCCGACCTAATTTATTAGGATCACGGACTACTGAATTGAAGTTCTCAAGATCTCATAACTATTTAACGAGTACTTACGAAAACAGCCTCTCTACCTTCCAAGGTAGGGTTAAGGTCGACAAACACACCACACCATCCATCCGAAACTACACAATGTATCTTGTCGTTCTGGAAGGTAGGGGTAAAGATCGGGGTACACACTATTCATCCCAGACTCCACTAGAAAGATTACACGATGAATGTCGTATATAGATATAAACAATTCTTTGATAAGTCACCAACATGGGTTGGTGTGCAACAGATGGGGTTGTTCCAGGTCGAGGGTTCGACCCTGGGCATAGAGAAAACTCTGTTGGGAACGCTACCCCCGAATGGGGCCCTACCCGGCGCGAATCCGAATTAGTCGGGCTCCAATGCGGTACCGACACTAGATGAAAAACCAAAAAAAAAAAAAAAAAAACTTTGATAAGTCAAATCAATCATTCCCCTTGGTTCAAAAGTTGGTTAATGCATGTACTATATTAAAGAATTTGGTGGGGAGTTCATTTAAATTTTCATGTGAGGAATGAGATAGGAGACCCTTTTGGTCAAACTAAATGAGAGTCACTGGCCCATGAAATGAAAGGGGAAATAAAGCAAAAGTTAAAAGCAATCTGATAAAATTTTCAGAATACCAGAAGCTAGCTAGTGCATAGACTAGCTGAGGTATGTGTACTTCAGGGGGGTGGGGGTGGGGGTAGGGGGATAATAATGTGTTGTCATTTTAGATGCTGTATAACAGGAAAAAAATCTATGGATAAAGAAGCATAATAACTTCTGGACAAAATCTTGAAAACTTTGGAATAATTTTTTTTTTTTTTTTTTAACATTATCAGTGTATTTGACGTAAAATATACAAGGGTCAATCGAGACGGTCCAAAACTCGGTGAACAATCGACTCGCTCATCCATCCATCTCCACTTAAATATTAGACTTTTACTCAACAATCACACATTATATGATCACCACTACTAAAACGAAGACATATAAATGCAATGTCTTCATATTATATTAGGTCCTAGACTCCTAATCTCACTTTTTATGAACGATTACATATACTCCCTCCATCTCAATTAAAGTGTCTCAATTTTTCTTTTTAGTCCGTCCAAAAAAAAAAAGATCCTTTTCTACATTAGTAGGACCATACAATTTAAAAGATTACATAATGCATCTCTAATTTAAAACCATATAGTTTAAACTCGCACCTAGTCAAACTAAGACAACGTAACCACCAAAGGATGTGGTGCAGCGGATGGGGCTGCTCCTCCCTTACCCAAAGGTCTCGAATTCGAGCCCTGGTATGGAAAAATCGTCGGTAGGGAGACCTTCCCCCGAATGGGGCCTTACGCGGTGCGAATCCGAATTAATCAGACTCCAATGAGAGTACCGAGACTCCAATGAGAGTACCGAATACCGGATGAGAAACAAAAAAAAAAAAACCTAAGACTAACATAAATTGTATCGGTAGAAGTATTATTATTTAGGCGATCTAATAATGCAAACAAATCTTTAACACTGCATTAAATTTCTCCAACTTTTTTCATATAAAGATTGTACCTTTAGACTATGGTGATGTACAAAAAAACATCAAAGCATGAAATACCATAAACATTTTTGCAGACCATAACACCAAAACATGCATGAATCAAATCACATGAAAGAATAATGATAGTAATAAACAAAGAAAAACAAATACTACTAACATTTCTGCATAAGCAATAGTACTATAGAGTATAAAGAATAGGGAGCAGTAAAGCATAGCACAGAGAAGAAAAATTTGTTGCAGTGAAAACACAATTTTACAAACACCAAAAGTACCAACAAACTGCAAACATTTGTGTATGCCATCACTCACTCAATCAGTCATCCTAAAAGCTCTCTTCTGATGAAACATTCATTGCATGCAACTTTACTTACACACTCCACCGTCAACTTTGCGATCTAGAGCAGATATATTCAACCATTATAGCGAATTTAGAGCGAATGTGTCATTTATTAGATGGCGAGAATATATATGTACTACACTCTACAATCAACTTTGTGATATAGAGCAGATACACTACTCGATATTTAAAATGGATTTAGAGCAAATCAAACACGCTATTTATTAGTCGGTGGCGAGAATATCTATGCAAACACACTGTTTATTAATCGGTGGCGAGAATATCTATGTATCACCATTTTAACGAGGAGTATATCTACATTGCGAAGTTAAAGGGGTATATTTGACCTTTTCATTCAAAATTTTCGATCGACGACAAAAATAAAATTGGCTCTTTTTACTACCTTGACGTCCTTTTCTTGCTTGGCCTTCTCTTCTACAGCTGTTATCCCATAGATGAGCTTCATATCTTCCTGTCCATCTATGTCTGGAAAAAAAAAAAATTTAAGAAAATTCAACCTAAAATATCAAACACTCATTCATGAAAAAAAAAAAAATTGCTAAACATGTAAAAGAAAAGTTTCTAAATCTACTAAAATATCAAACTCACATTTAAAAACTTTCTCAAAATGTAAAAACCAATCAAGAAAATTAAACCCCACTTATTATTCCATCTAAATCTACTAAAATATCAAACACATATGGAGGGGAAAAAAGAACTAAAAATGTAACCCAAAAAATCAAGAAAATCGAACCCCATTTATTTTTCAATCTAAATCAACTAAAACATCAAACAATCATCTTCATACAAATTATAATAACAAAATTGCAAAAAAAAAAAAATGAAAATAAAGATGATTATACCTTGTTACACCTCTGTAAATGGAAGTTCTTTGACCAAAAGTATCAGAAATTTTCTTGCAACTTTCATCAACAACAGCAACAATGGCTTTTTCCTTTTCCGGGCAATGATTTGTCGTAGCATTAACCGCTAACGACAACGCTCCGGTAGATGCAGCAGGTACAGGAGCAGGAGCAAGTGGCGGAGGCGGAGCCACACACGTTGTATAACCCAACTCATTACACGACTCATTCGTACCGAACTCAGTACCAACTGAGTTCTCAACTTCAGAACCTGAATTCGTCGAAAAGGCTTGGAACCCCGTCAAAGATTTGAAATCTTGATGATGATGACTATGAGGATCATTGTAGTTGTACATATGAGTTAACGAAGACGAATCCTGCGTCAAGGACGACGAGTCCCCACCGAGGAAATCCTCGAGCTTCGGTGGAACTTGTTGGTGGATTTGTGAATCCACAAAGTTCTGAAAAAGCGACGATGAATCGCCATTGATATTTATTCTCATAGCTTCTTTCTCGACGTCTGGATACATAACTTGCAATTTTTGGTTAGACCAACCTGCAATAAGAGAAAAATGATTTGCAAAACTTAGTCGACACGCATTTGAATATATATTCGCATACGAACAAAAAAATGTACCTAGAGTTATTATTGCTGAGCTAGAAATTGAGTTTTAATTTTGAAAAATAAATATAAACAGTCTGTTAAATATATAAAAGAGATGATGATGAATGAAAAAAAAAATTTAGCAGTAACCGAAACAGAACAGCACACACGGTTGCATTTTCTTTGTCTTTATCTTAACATTTTTCTTTTTCTCAACAACCAAATGAGAGACTATTCAAAACTTCTATTATCATTTCACATTTAAGTTTCGGAGTTTACTGACTCTACTAATCTAGATTCATATTGTCACGAAGAAAATGACATGGGGTTTTAGTTCTAAACTTAAATAAGAGGTTGTTTTCACAGCTGGAACTCTAGAACTATGGCTAAGGATATGTCCGTAGTACAATAGAAAGGCTCAAAATGGGGTTCTAGCTCTCCACTTAAAAGAACTTTCGAAACTTACTGGCTCAACTAATCTTGATTCATATCGTAAAAAAAGCTTTAAATGTAGCTTTGTCTCTCTACTTAAAAGAACTTTAAAAGTATATTGACTCAAACTAATCTAGATTCACATCATAAAAAAGTTCAAAATGGGGTTTTAACTCTCTACTTAAAAAGAACTTTCAACATTAACTAGCTCGACTAATCTGGATTCACGCAACCAAAAAAAAAAAAAACTCAAAATGGAGTTGTTTTAGCTCTCCACTTATAAAGAACTTCCAAACTTACTAACTCGACTAATATAGATTCGTGTCACTACTCAAAAAAGAACTCTATCTCACAACTAGAACTAAAACTCGAGACCTCTGATTAAAAATACGAGAAAAAAAAAAAAAAAATAACACAAACTTACTGACTCGACTAATCTAGATTTGTGTCACTACTCAAAAGAGAACTCTACCTCACAGCTAAAGCTAAAACTCGAGACTTCTGATTAAGAATACGAAAGAAAAAAAAAAAGAAACACAAACTTACTGACTCGACTAATCTAGATTTGTGACACTACTCAAAAAAGAACTCTTATCTCACAGCTAAAGCAAAAACTCAAAACTTCTCGTTAAGAATACGAGAGAAAAAGAAAAGAAACACAAACTTACTGACTTGACTAATCTAGATTTGTGTCACTACTCAAAAAAGAACTCTACCTCACAGCTAAAGCTAAAACTCGAGACTTCTGATTATGAATGCGAGAGAGAAAAAAAAAGAAACACAAACTTACTGACTAGACTAATCTAGACTTGTGACTACTTAAAAAAGAACTCTACCTCATGGCTAGAGCTAAAACTCGAGACTCCTGAATAAGAATACTTTTAGAAAAAAAGTAACACAAACTTACCATGAGGAAAGAAGTTATCAGCAAAATAATACTGATGAGAATCAGCAGAAGAAGAACCAAGATCAAAGTTGGAAGAAAGTTTCATGTTGTTAGATTGATGATGATGATGATGATGAGCAGAACTAGGAGAAGAGTTGTTTAACATTTCCATTGAAGACAAAGAAAATGATAACCAATTGTTGTTATCTGGTGCCATTTGTTTAAGAAGAAAAACTCAAAAACACTTTCAAACTCCTTTAATAAAATCAACAAAACTCCAAAAAGATAAAAAGAAGAAGAAGAATCAAACTTGATTAACCATTAGAAGAAAAACCCATTAAAGATTAAGATATCAAAAACTTTTGGTATTATTTTGTGTATATATTTGTTGTTGTTCTTTTGACTACAAGGACAAAAGGGGTTCTGTTCTTAAAAGCATGCAAAATTTAAAAGAAATTTTAGATGAATGAACTATGAAGAGAGAAGAATATATTATGCTAGTTTATAGTGAAATTTTTTTTCTTTCGTTACTTTAGAGAGGGAAAGGAAGAAGAAGAGAGATTGTAAGAGAAGAGCATGTGGAGTAATATAATGGGAGAAAAGAGCGGTTTAAGCTGCCATTCGGCGTAAATTCAGAGGGACACATTTGAAGAAACTATGGAAAAAGGATGGGGTGGGGGTGTGGGGGAAAGTGAAAAAGTAAAGGGTAAGTAAGTTATTTTGATAAAATATTGGGATGTTATTAAAATATTACAACATCGGCGACATACGCAATGTAATTTCATAAATAAAATCAAAAAAAATAAAATGTATACAAATTTAATATCTAATTTTACGATGTAAGATATTATTTGTAATGGACCCTTAACAATGTGTTATCGAGGATGGGGTGGGGGTAAAGTAAAAAAGTAAAGGGGTAGTATGTTATTTTGATAAAATATTAGGATATTATTAAAAAATTACAACATCGGCAACATACTCAATGTAGTTTCATAAATGAAATTGGAAAAAATAGAATGTATACAAATTTAATATCTAATTTTATGGTGTAAGATATTATTTGTGATGGACCTTAACAATGTGTTTTCGAGAGTGAAAAAGTAAGAAGATAGTAAGTAATTTTAACGAAATAACATAGCGTCATTTAAAAACCCGATTTATAGTAGAGGGGGTTGGGCCGTTGGGGTGGGGGAAAGTGAAAAAGTAAAGGGGTAGTAAGTTATTTTAATTAATAAATATTGGGGTGTTATTTAAAAAATTACAACATCGACGACATATTCAATGTAATTTCATAGATGAAATCAGAGAAAATAGAATGTATACAAATTTAATATCTAATTTTATGATGTTAGATATTATTTATAATGAACCCTTAACAATGTGTTATCGAGAGTGGAAAAGTAAGAGGATAGTAAGTAAATTTAACAAAATAACATAACATCATTTAAAAATTACACTAATACTATCATATTAAGTGAAAAAAGTAAAGGAGTGGTAAGTCATTTTATTAAAATATTGGGGATAAGGTGAAAAAGTAAAAGGGTGGCAAGTTATTTTAATAAAATATTAGGGTGTAATTTAAAAATTACAACGTCGACGATATATCCAATGTAGTTTCATAGATGAAATTGAAGAATATAGAATGTGTGCATATTTAATATTTAATTTTACGAGTGAAAGATATTATATTGTGATGAATCCTTAACAATGTGTTATTGAGAGTGAAAAAATAAGAGGTTAGTAAGTAATTTTAACAAAATAACATAACACCACTTAAAAATTACAATCATATCATACTAAGTGAAAAAGTAAAGGGGTGTAAGTTATTTTGATAAAATATTGGGGGTAAAGTAAAAAAGTAAAGGGGTGGTAAGTTATTTTAATAAAATATTGAGGTGTTATTTAAAAAATTACAACATCGGCAACATACCCAATGTAGTTTCATAGATGAAATCGCAAAAAATAGAATGTATACAGGTTTAATATCTAATTTTACGGTGTAAGATATTATTTGTAATGAACCCTTAATAATGTGTTATCGAGAGTAGAAAAGTAAGAGGATAGTAAGTAAATTTAACAAAATAACATAACGTCATTTAAAAACTACACTAATACTATCATATTAGGTGAAAAAGTAAAGGGGTGGTAAGTCATTTTTAAAAAAATATTGGGGGTAAAGTGAAAAATAAAGGGGTGGTAAGTCATTTTAATAAAATATTGGGGTGTTATTTACAAAATTACAACATCAGCGACATACCCAATGTAATTTCATAAATGAAATCGAAGAAAATAAAATATATGCATATTTAATATTTAATTTTACGAGTGTAAGATATTGTTCGTAATGAACCCTTAACAATGTGTTGTTGAGAGTGGAAAAGTAAGAGGACAGTAAGTAATTTTAACAAAATAATGTAGTGTCATTTAAAAATTACAATAACATCGGACTAAGTGTATTTCCTAAATGAAGTTTGGAGAAAATATATACGCATTTCTGATATATCTTCAATAAAATGATTTGTTATCTATAGTGAAAAAGTAAGAGGGTAGTAAGTAATTTTAAAAAAATCACGAAGCACCATTTAAAAAAATACAATAATGTCATAATAAATGTATTTTCTAAATAAAATTTGGAGAAAATATGTACGCTAATCTTACCTTCATATTTTTATGAGGTAAAAAATTATTTTTTTATAGGCCCTTCATATAGAGAAGCATTATCAAAAGTGAAGGAGAAGACTAGTAAGTGATTTTAATAAAACACTAGGGTCTAATTTAGAAAATTATACTTAATTTATATGATATAATTCTATATCGAAAGTCAAATAAAAAATCTTTAATTGAGATTTATTTGCATACTTTTCAAATATTTTGATTTATTATTTTTTGTAATTTATAATATTTTTTATATAATTTTTATACATTATTTCAAAAATTAATTAAAAAATAATGTCATATAGGTGGGCGGGGGGGGCGGGAATAGGAAACAGTGACTTTTTAGGCACTGCATAGTAGAAAATATGTCTGAAACAAGGCCCCGAATAATCCGGGTTGGGGGACAATTTTTTACAAAATAAATAAAAAAATTTAACAACAGTAAATAATTTGAATATGTTATAAATTTACAAAAAAAAAAAGGAAAAGTACTATTGGTGAAATAAAATTGAAATTTTGTACTAGATTATATGTAAGCTATAACAATGTTAAAATTATAAAATCTTTGTGATTGATGACCTTAGTAACATTAATATAAATGTTGGACTTAAAGAGTTATTATCGGTTGTTATAGATGCTTAAAATGTAATAATTTCGATATATTTTTATGCTCGAGATTGATATGAGAAATGATGAATCGAAGAAATGAGAAGTGCATCTATATTTAGCTAGCAATCTCGCTTGCTCATGATTGTTTATCAAAATTATTTGAATGTATATTAGAAACTAGATTGAAATTTACTAAATTTTGTGAATCGTAAGGTGGCAGATTATAATTCTACGGACTAACTAAAAAATGTAATAATAATTAAATAAATTAAATAATGAATATACTTTCAATAAATAAGTATGAAAATAATTAAAACCTCAATTTTGTCACTTTATTAAGGTCCCATTGAGGGAAAAAAAAAAAGTGATTTTACAGCTTGTTTGGATAGTTATTATTATATTATATTAAATAGTTGTATATTTTGTTAAACAAATTTAATAAATTTATTTATTTTTATTGTTTAAGTTCCTACTAACAAATTAATCAAATAGGGGACACGCACTACATATATATTAGTAGTAATCAACTAATAGGGAGACAAATTGAAGTGACCCACTAATGGTTTTAAATTAACAAATTTTAATGATATAATTAAAACTTATATCAATTTTGAGGTAATCATTATAAAGAAAAAAACTAATATGCATGCATGCTATGCTTTTACATAAAAATCATATAACATAATCATATACAAATTGGTATGATACATAGATGAAATTCCAACCTCACCCCAACTGATTATTAGACACTTTAATTTTGAATATACACATATAAACACCTTAATTTGATTGATTTCAACATTGCAAAATAATCTTTCAGGGACAACTCCACCCTTTTGAAAAAAAAGTGGTCGCCTTAGACCCTCAAATGTAAAGGATCTCATTTTTTTAATAATAATAGATTATAAATTTTTTAAAAATATTAAATATTATTTATAAAGAAATAAATTTTTTATATAAAAGGAATTTAGAAGGAGTTTGATATATCTAGTACAGAAAATCATGTCTCAAGAAATTAATGTTTGAGTATATTATTAATTAAAAAAAATTTATAGAAGAAATCGATTATATAATTTTAAAAGTAGACTTTATAAAAACAATAAATTTTTCTTAAAAATTTACGGTATTCTTTCGATTTTGGTCTTAGGCCACGAATTTACTTAAGCAGTCCCTATGATCTTCTAGACATTTTCAATATTTATGTGTCATGTTAGATATAATGAGAACGAGTTGTAGTGTTTAGTTTAGATCAAATTAAAGTATCTAGATAATCTCTTTTAAATATAGAGTACTTTCGTGTTAGATAAAACTATACTTTAAATATCTTTTTTATATCTTATCTATAATTTATTAAAAATTATTTTGATATGAACATTAGATGAGAAAAGAAATCATTTTGTAAGTAAATTAGGAATCTCAAGTTTTAAACGATACTTTTATTTAAATTGTAAAAATATAAGTTGACTTTATTTTAAACCTAAAACAGTTTGCAGAAGTGTATGAATTAATGTGATTCTGAACTTATATTTAATTTTATTTATTACACATTGTGTCACTTTTTTCTTCACACTTGTCCAACATGCCGATTGTTGATGCCACCAATAAATCAATTAATGTTACTATGTGGTCCATTTTTAAGGTTGCGTTTGATTTGAATTAAAATATTTTTGGAAGAAACTGCACCTTAAAAAATAAAAAATAGTGATGGATTTTAGCGATAAATTATTTTTGATTGTTACATAATGTCAATTCGATTTAAGATGAGTGATCTAGCTTCCCTTTTTATAATTGGCATGAGAATCTCTTTTAGAGATAAAAGAATATTCGTCGTGTATAATCAGACTATAAATAATAATGTGTCTCGTTTGATTGGTTTAATAGAAAATAGTGATGAACCTTAGTGATAAATTATTATTCTCTGCTAAGTAACATTAATTTCATAGATTGATAAAAATTTATTAATCAAATTCAATTCAGAATGAGTAGTTGAGTTTTCTAGTCTCTATTTGATATAAGCATCCCTCTTAGAGGAAAAATAAGAGTTCAAACCCAATCTAGGAAAGTTCGTTTGTTTTGTCTGGATGATTTTCTTCTATACATTTAAAGTCAGTGATTATAAAATAACTTTGGCAGCCATCAAAAAATTTAAAAGGACAACTAATCGATCCTATATTGAGTGTCGGTTGAATTATCAGCGATAGCGACAATAATTCAAGATGAAATTCGTTTGTCGCTAATTTATATATATTTTTTTAATTGTTACTTTGCTTTTCAACACTCGCTAAAATTAATGAATTTGTGTATTAATATAAATTTATTAATTAAATTTGGTTCAAGAGAAAGTATCAGAGCATGTAAATGTTTTAGAAATAACAATTTGTATCCTCTAGTTGATTTTCTTCCTGACATCAAAAGTCAGTCAATAAGAAAAGGATCTTGCAACCTTCAAAAATTTTAAAACAACTGATTGAACTTCTATCGAATATCTGTTGGGTCATCGACGATTGCAACAAATATTTCATTGATGAGAAATTAATTTCTCACTAAGTTTTTACTTTTTTTAAGTTGTTATTTTATTATTTACACTCGCTAAAAGATAGAAAATAATGACAAATTTTAACGATAAATTTCAAGTAATAATAAATTCGTAGGTCAGTGCAAAATTATTAATTAGTTCGATTCAAGATAGTAATTAAGTTCTTCTTGATATAATTTTTATGAGAATCCCTCTTAAACGAAAGTACCAGCCCCCTAGTCGTTCTATCAATAGTGATTTTTCTCGTCTAATTAGTCACATTTTTATTATCAAGTAGACCGTATGAATAGGCCTCAAAATTGTTCAAAATTTTTAGAAAGATAGTTAATTGTGCCTACAATGGATGTCAATTGTGTTATCAACAATTAGTACAATAATTCATGATGAAATTTTACGATCGTTAATTTCTATTTGATTTTTTTCTAATGTCATTTCATCACTCAACACACTTTAAAATATGAAATAATATTGATGAAAAATATTAGCAAAGATTTTATATCGAGACAATAAAAGTACTTTCTAATATTTTAATTGTTCGAAAATCATTTATTTTCTTCTCAAAAGTATATTTTTTTACCTAACACTTAAAGCCTAGAACAATTTTCTTAAAGTATAACTTAGTTACTAAAAGGGAGAAAAGAGGTTAATTTAGCAAAATGTACTTCATTCTAGTTTCTATTTGATCTCCATTTAGTAAAGTTGAATATTAATTAGAATCTTAATCAATTATTTTGAGCGCAATTTTGAATCCGTTTGGTTATAAGATTTTTTTATTTTTATTTTTTGCACTTTAATTATTTGAAAATCCGTGTTTAATCATGATTAAATATAATTTATTTAAAATTTAAAAATATTTTTAAAACTTATTTTCACTTTCACTTTCTAGTCAATATGAGTAGTTGACCTTTTCTTTCTATTTTTGGCACGAGAATCCCTCTTAAACGGGAGAAATCAAAATTTAAGATGTCTCAATCTATGGATAGGTTATATTGTCTGCTTAGTCTCTGCTTGATATCAAAGGTTGTCAATATGAAAAGATCTGGACATTTTTGAAAAATTTAGAAAGACAACTAATTGAGCTTGTGCATAGTGAACGTCAGCTGTGTTACTAATGATTACGACAAAAATTCATGATAAAACTCAATTTATCATTGATTCCTATTTTTTTCTAGTGTTATTTTACTATCTAACACGCTCTAAAATTACGAAGTAATATTTTGAATGGACTATTAATGAAAAACTATATTTGTAGATCAATGAAATTTTTAATCAATTCGATTCAAAATATGTAATTAAATTCTCCTTGCTATAATTGACATGAGAATCCCTCATAAACGAAAGTATCAGAGCTCATAGTCGTTCTATCAATAGTGATTTATCTTGTCTAATTAGTCGCTAGTGTGAAAAGGCCGCGAAATTGATCAAAAAATTTAGAAAGATAGTTAATTATGCCTAGGATGAATGTCAGTTGTGTTATCAACAATTACGACAATAATTCATGATGAAATTCTACTGTCACTATTTTCTATTTTATTTTTTTTTCCTCATGTCATTTCACCATTCAACACGCTCTAAAATTACAAAATAATATTTTAAATGAACTATTGATGAAAA
Organism: Capsicum annuum; assembly: GCF_002878395.1. NCBI lineage: Eukaryota > Viridiplantae > Streptophyta > Magnoliopsida > Solanales > Solanaceae > Capsicum > Capsicum annuum. The sequence goes on from NC_061122.1 coordinate 5,161,178, forward strand.
ATATAAGCGAAAAAGTTATTTTCTCCTCTTTAATCTGAATTAATAAAAATACTTTACAATGTTTTAATTATCAGAAAATAATTTATTTTCTTCTCACATGTATGTTTTTATCAAACACCTAAAAACTAAAATAAGTTTCATAAAGTAGAACTTAATTACTAAAGAAGGAGAGAAAAGAGGTTAATTAAGCAAAATGTACTTTATTCTGGTTTCTATTTAAGCTCTATTTAGTAAAGTTGAATATTAATTAATTAGAATCTTAATCAATTACTCTTAGACTATGTTAATTCTTGATTTGTTTGGTCACGAAAATTTTTTATTTTTTATTTTTTTGACTTTATTTGAAAGTCAGCATTTGGTCATGATTAAATACAACTTATTTAAAATTTTGAAAATATTCAAAACCTTGATTTCACTTTCACTTTCAATTCAACACGTAATTAAGTTCTTCTTTCTGTTTTTGGCATGAGAGTCCTTCTTAAATGGGAAGAATCAAAGTTTATGATATATCAATCCATGAATAGTTTCTCTTCTACTTGATCTCTTTTTTTATATTAGAAATTGTCAGTATGAAAAAACCTTGATATTTTCGAAAATTTTAGAAAGACAACCAATTGAATTTGCTCGCGGTGAATGACTGTTGTGCTATTGGTGATTACGACAAAAGATCATGATGAAACTCAACATATCGCCAATTGTGTTAACAGTGATTACAATAAAAGACCATGATGAAACTCAATTTACCGCTGATTTCTATTTTTTTTTTTAATGTTGTTCACTTAAATTACAAAGTATTTTAAATAAAAAAAAGTATGATCAAACATAATTCAATTATAAATATTTTAAATAAAATTAATATAAAATATTTATATCCATTTAATTTTTATGATCAAACACCATTTATTGTGTCGTTAGATTAAGATGACATGCACTAATAATAACTGTCTATACTGATCTTAATTTTGTAACTCAAAATGAGTAGTAATAACTTACTACTATTATATACTATTAATTAAATTATTCTGATTGTATATAAATACTTTATATCATTAATGTACGTAAATTATTTTTTTTAGTAATAGAAATATGATCTAATATTATTATATTCTTGAATTGATGTGACTTTGGTCATTCAAGAGTCCATAATAGGGACATCATTCCCTTTTCTTTTTCTTTTTTAAATTTTAGATATTTTTATAATCACAATTCATAAGATAGAATAATTTTTTGTCATTAAATGATTGTATGTATGTATTGGTAGGGTCTGATAATCTCAGCAATGTCACATTAAAAGGGAACAAAAACTCAACAAGACTAAAATCTATAGTGGCCAACATTTGTGGGGGAAAAATATATAAAGAGAATTTCTTTGATTGTGAAAGTTTAAGCAAAAAGTTGATATTAATATATTTTGAAAAATGAAAATCCTACTTAGTGGCTTTTTCAAACATTTTGTATTTTAATCCAACAATCCCACCTCATGTTGTTCTAAACTTCTAATTAATTAGCACCCACTACTTTTATGAGTCTAATTTTCTTGAACAATATAATAAGACTGTCATGTTCAAGTTCTAATGAGCAAAATATTACTGACCCGATTCTATCTGGAACTCTTTATATAACCGTTAGAACTCTTTATAGCGTTATCTCATTGTAAAGATATTTAGTATAGTGATCCGATTCTATCAAGAATCAATTTTTCATGTTATATTTTGCTTCTCTATAACATATTCTATCAATAACAATAATGACGTTAATTATAGTGGTACATATTTTTCTTAAAATTACCTCTATATAACAATATACTCAAATATTATGAAAAAAATAGGCAAAATGCTTTTCTGGACCCTGCATATGGTCGGTTTTGTAAGTTGGATGCTTCTACTTACATGTTTGTCATCTGGACCCCTGAACTCACTAAAAAACAACATTTTAAACACATTTTTGAAGAGTCTAACACACTCTCCCACGTGTACCACGTCACCTTCCACACGTGTCACGTCACCGCCACATGTGCCACGTCATTTTCAAGTATTTCATGGAATTCCAAGTCATTTTTTAAAATGCTACATGACAAATTAAATATTAAAATTAATTTAATTAAATAAAAAAATTATAAATTGTAGAAAAATTTAAATAATCATGATTTAAATTAAATATCCAAATAATTAAATTATAAAATGTCATTTAATTTATTTTTGCTCACAAACTAAATATCAAATTCATTCCAAATAATTAAAATTCTTCTCCAACTAATTTAAATTTTTAACTATAAATTCATATATACAAACATAATGAATTTTTGAATTTTAAATTTGAATATCTTTAACAAATTTACAAAACTTAAATTTTTTCAAGCATAATCCCAAAAAATATAAAAAGATTCAAATTTAAATTTCAATTCAAAAAAATGTAAAGATATTCAACAGCGAGGATTTTTTTTATTTTTTTTTTAAATTGAAGGTGATGTTGGGGAGGGGGTTGGGGTTAGGGGTGAGGGTGGGGAGGAGGGCTGGACGGGATGGGGTTGGGAGGGGATGGACGGGGCTGGAGTGGGGTGGGGAGAGGCTAGACAAGGTTGGGTGGGGGGGCTGGGGTGGTGTGGGATGGGGCTGGGTGAGGGGTGTGGGGGGAGGGGGGGGGACAGGCTGGGGTGGGGAAGTTTTTTTTTAATTTTACTTTTAAAATTTATTATTTTTAAATTTTAAAAAAAAATTTTAAATTAGAAAATATGGAGGGAAAAAAAGCCTTTTTGAATTGTTTTTTTAAATTTTAATATTATTTTTATTTCTTTTAAAATTATTTTAATAGAAAATTAGTCAAAAATTGACCCCCACTCGCACCACAGGCGAGTGACTACACTCTCCTTATCTTAGTCGGTCATTTAATGCCACATAGGCAAAGTCAATGGTCAAAGGGCTTAAAATATAACTTTTTAGTGGGTTCAGGGCCCAGATGACAAATATATAAATAGAAGTGTCTAACTTACAAAACCGATATAGTACAGGGGTCCAAAAGAGCATTTTGCCTAAAAAATATATTATGTACAAAATAAATGCCAAAATATTAAGGTAATCACCATTAATGTCATACACACAGTAAATTTCAAATACGAATATCTAATTTAAAGGGAAAAAAACAGTATTTAAATGATATACATCAGTTAATTCATAATTTCACGGGCAAAAAACTACTAATATTTATCTTTTTTATATTCATGTTCTTTCTAATTTTGCATACTTATGATTATATATATATATATATAACAACACCTCTTTATAGCGTTAGCAACCATGGTATTATTGGACAAATGTGACCGTAAATAAAGAGAAGAACCAACCGACTCTAAATTTTAAATACGTCTCGATGCAATCAAAAAGTCCTTGATTTCTGAATTCGTATTATTGCTTCGATTAATTCTAATTCTAATCGAGTACGGCTCATTTAAGCAGAAATCGCTCCTTAATACTATTCTTCACACGCTCAAGACCCAAATACGAAATCTTTTTTTTTTACGAATGAACGGATCATATTTATCCCACCACAACCATTTTCGAGTAAATTCAAAAGTTACTAGAGACCAATGGCCGAAAAAACAGCAAGGAAACAGTAACCCCTATAATCTGGAAAACTTAAATATTCACTTCGATCCCTGAAATTTGTCTTATATTGAGTTTAGTACCACTTAAATCAAGAAATAGGTCTTTTTAGGTCCCCCAGTATTTAAGGAAGCTGACCTATTAATGGCAATCGTGCATATTACAAATCCCCATATTATACGTACATCTGTAAACCTTTTCTATAAATATTGTCACTATATAAATCCCGAGCCTGCTAAAATATCTACACATATATATGTGATATTGTTTTTAATTTTTATATACTGATAGCGTAAATAAATTTAGATAGGTATAGTTCTATAGATTTATTAATTTGAACCTATATTATAACACACTACAAAAAGAATTAAAATTAGATATCAATTTAATCGATAATTTATCACTAAATAGATCAATACATCTAATCGATTTCTCTTTTTTTTTTTGTATATATTATGTTGTTAATCCTTTAATGAATTTTATTGCATAGTGGTAGATTTGTCCGTCGTAAAATATTGAACTAACTTCTCAATATTACCCGCTGCACTATATTAAAATATTTTAAGTTGTCAATTTTTGTAATCGATCGAGACTTTATATGTATTAAAGCTGGTCATAGATTTTGAAGTTGAAACTTAAAATATTTTACTTGAAAAATATTAAAATTTAATGAGTAGAAATCCTAAAAAAAAAACATCCAAAAACAAAGTCATTTAAAGATCGATTTTCAAAATCTCATCAAATTCCATTAAAAAATAAATATTCAAAAAGTAGAATTTTAAAAATCTAACTCAAAAATATGTAGTCAAATTCTAGATTAGGGTAGTGAGGTTTTGGGAAAGGAGCTAATGTATAGGTAACAAAATAAAAAACTTTATAGGTACAAAATTGTAGAGTTATAGAATCTAATTTCTAAAGAAGTTGAGGGGTGTTGACCTATTGTTGCAACATACATACAAGATCAATTTTATTTTTTCCATTCGGTACCTCATATCCACATTCGAGTTCGATTAATACGAATTCGCATCGGATAGGGCTCATACGGTGGTAGCAATCCTTATCAAAGATTTTCTCATATTCAAGGATCAAACTTGAGACCTCTGATTAAGGAAGAAGCAGCTCCAATTACTGTATCTTTAGCGGCCATACAGGATCAATTACACTAGGGAAATTATAGGACTTTACTAAATAAAGGAAATGAGTTTACATTTGATCAGAAATATAAAAGAGTCAAGTACAATCTCGATTTGGTAAATTGGTCCTACGGAATATTCAAAACAAAGTACAAAACATTTTATTTTTTTTAAACTTTGTAGTTAATTTCTTATTTTATGTTTTATTAAAATATATACTAATGAGAAACTTTGTTTCTTCTGTATTATAGCCTTATAGCCTCAACATTTTCTCCTAATATTTTTAATCACCTAATTCCAAGATTACTATATGTATATCAAGGTTTTGTGTCTAAAATATTAGATGATCCATTTGATTGAAGACTACAACATTTCAAGATATCTTTTTTACAAGAAATAGTCATCCCTGTTTCATGTTTCATTACGATCTTGGTGTATTATTCTCTATCTTGAGCCGTGGATCTATCGAAAACAGTCTTCTACTTCTTCGGAGATAGCGGTATAGACGACGTATATTTTACCCTCTTCAAACCTCACTTTGTGAAAATACACTAAAACTGTTGTTGTTATTGTTATTTTTACAAGAAATAGAAAATATGTTCTGACAATCATAAAAATAGTCTCCTATAAAAGTGTAACGATTACATATATTAGATTTTTATCGTTCAATTTAGTTTCTAAATTTCATACTTAACAAAAATTTTAATTTCAATGCATTAGATTGACCATGCATTATTATTCGTGCAAGCTTCATCCAAAACATATCAACCATTGTGTTCAAATTAATTCACAACCTGTATTTTTGTCGTTTGAATATAGGTGTTGAATCAAATTTTTTGGACACTAATTGAAAAACAAACATATACATGTGTCCAAATATTTGCATGTGTAAATAGCAGATATATAATCAACACGTAAATATTTGTTATAATTTTAATTCAAGAAGTAACATTTCATTACTTATAACAACGATCATATAGTTATATGTTGGGGTGCACATGGTATGATATATATTAAATATTATATTGTAATTGAAATTTTTTTATACAGTGGTATGAATTATATGGTATTTGATAGGAGTTTTAAATTATTTTAATATTTAGTACGGTATTTGATATTTATGCAATAATATCACCGAAATTTTTTAATAACATATAAAACCCATATATATATATATACTAGTTTAGCTATACACGCTTCACGCGTGTACCTCACTTTAATAAATTCCAATATTGTACTAAATGGAAAATTTGTAAAAATAATAAAGACGAATACAATAATTAAATTCAATATCTTTTGAATATGTAAAAATGAAAAATTTATTTAATTAAACATAACCTTTACCAAAAAATCTACCATCTATAAACTGCAACAAAACAATACAATAATAGAGATAATAAAAAAGTAAATTCCTTGAATGGTCACCCATGTTTGGCTAATTGCCCACAAATATCATTTTTATTTTATTTAGGACAAGAATATCATCCAACTTTTTTTTTCCCTTAAAATATATTTATCATCTCAAAATCTTTCTCTCTCCTACTTGGAATGCCATGTCATTAATTTTTTTAATTTTTTTTAATAAATGTATAACTTATCAAATTTATTTAATTAAAGTTTTATCCTAATTTTTTTTATAAAAAAATTACACATGATATATTGATAATTGAAAATTAATCTAATTACACCAAAAGCTTAGGTTAGTTTATTTGATATGTAATCTTCAAAGTTTCTTTTATTTATTTATTTATTTCACCACTTAATAATAGTTTTAAAATACAAGTACTTATACGAATTGGTACAATAATTTTTTTGTTGTTTATTTTATATACTAAAAATTCTTAAAATGTAAAAGAAATAAAATGATGGATTTCATATTTTAGACATTAAGTTTGTTATTTATATGAGAATAAAAAAATAAAATCACCTTTTTTGAAGGAAAGAAAAAATTATGTAGTCTTGAAACAAATTAAACTTTTTAAGAAATATTAACAAAATGAGACCTTCTTCAGTAATATTACAAATGAATTTTTAAAATATTACTCTATCAATTCTTCTTTGTTTTTGATAGATTTAGAATGAAGTATGGATACAAATTAGTGTTTAATTGTATAATAAAATAAAATCTAAATATAATGATCATAGGAAAAAGTGAAGAAACTAAATTAAAAATATTTTTTTTTCTAAATTTACGTCTTATATTAAGGATTTAATGATTTGTTTATAGGAAATTACTTGTAAAAAATCTGCAAAAAAATAATATTTTTTCAGTATATATTTATCAAAAATTATCTTGCATAAAAAATTGCAAGTAATCTATGTCCAAATTAAATTTTTTAGGTAATAATGCATATTAAATTTTTTTTTATTGAATTTTGTTTGGCAGCAAAAAAATTGTAGGTTTGTCATCAATACTTTTAAATAACAAATTATATTCTTTTATTTTATATTAATCTATATTTGAAGGAAATATAATATCTTTGGATTATATTAATCCAAAAATTCTTTTGTATAATCCCAGAAAGTAGATTTTATTCTTTTATTCTCATATAAATAAAAAATTTAATTTCTAAAATATGAAATCCGTCGTTTTATTTCTTTTACATTTTAAGAATTTTTAATATATAAAATAAATAATAAAAAAATTAAATGAGTATTAATTTTTATAAGTACTTGAGTTTAAAATATTATTAAGTGGTGAAATAAATAAGTAAATAAAAGAAACTTTGAAAAGTACATATCAAATAAAATAATTCAAGCTTTTGGTGTAATTAAATTAATCTTCAATGATTAGTAAATCATGTGTATTATTTTTAAAAATAAGAATTAGGATAAAATTTTAGTTAAATAAGTTTGATAAGTTAAATAGATCTATTTATAAAAAAGATAAAGAAATTTTAATGACTTTGAATTCCAAGTACGAGAGAGAAGATTTTTATGGTGTTAAGTATATTTTAAGGAAAATAGAAAGAGTTGAGTGATATTGTTGTCCTAAATGAAAAAAAAATGATATTTGTAGACAATTTCCCTAACATAGGTGACCATCTAGGGAATTTACTCAATACTAAAATAATACAATTAAATCTAACTTTTACACCAAAATTTTCTCAAGGTCGTCCAACACTTATTTAATACCTGTAAACTCTAATAAACCAATATAATAATAGAGATATCAAAAAAATACAACTAAACCTAACCTTTACACAAAAAAAAAATCTCAAAGCAGAGATATCAAAACAATACAATCCAACCTAACTTTTACTTAAAAAAAAATTTCCAAGTCAACCGACATTTATCTAGCACCTGTAAACTACAATAAAATAATATATTAAAAAAGATATCAAAACAATATAATTAAACTTAAATTTTATACATAAAAATTCCTCCAAACCGATGGACATTCATCTACAAAGTGTAAACTATCACAAAATAATAAAACTAATAGAGATATTAAGACAGTACAATTAAACTTAACCTTTACACAAAAAATTGCTCAGAGGACATTCGACTACGACCTGTAAACTACAACAAAATAATACAATAGTGATCACAAAACTTCAACTAAACAATACAATAGTGATCACAAAACTTCGATTTTGATAAAAATAATTTTTATCTGAGCAAAAATTCTGACCCTAAAGAATGATTTAAATGAAAACAAAGAAGATATATATATATATATACACACGTTTAATTTTTTTAATTGATCAGTACAAAACAAAATATTAGTTAATTTTCCTTTCATATATTTTAGGAGTGTAGTTAATATAAAAAAAATAAATAAATAATAAATTAAAAAATAGTGAAAAGATAATTTTATCTAAAAAA
>NC_061122.1:5169837-5184967 GCF_002878395.1 Capsicum annuum
TCGGACTATTCAGTCCTCATTGAAATATTCGTTTTGTGTAATTGATTAATAAAGATAGTTGTTAATCTGATATAATTGAGACGTTTTTAAAATTTAAAGTTATAGTATATTTGTATGAATATATGTAAGTCGAAATTAAATAAAGTATGATTAACTGAATTATCATACCATAAAATACCAAAATCAAATTTAAAAATACCAAACTATACCAAACTAATTTGATATAATATTATTTTTTGAGATACCAGAAATCAAAATTACTGTATCAAAATTTAAAATATCTTATCGTACCATATGATGTCCACCCTAATCATCTGTTATTACGCCCCTGAACTGTTGTCAAACATAAACACTCATTATTTACGATATGAATTATAAATATTTTTCTAAAATTTGTCACAGTATTTCGTGCGAACTTTACCCAAAACGGATTAATATAAAGCATCATGAGATTGTGTAGAACCAAAAATAGTTCATCACAACCTGTATTTTTTTTTGTCGTCTATGTATAGTTGTTGAATGAAATTTATGGACATTATTTGAAAAATATATAACTGTATCTTTATGTGTCCAAAAATTTGCATGTGTAATTTGTTGATATATAAACAACACGTAATTGTGGATTCATTGGTTACAAAGTGCGGTGCTAATGTAAATCTATTCACTGTTTGAAGGACAAAATAGTCAGAAAAAGTAGGCTGCCCCACTGTTTTGTCACTAACTTATTAAAAAAATAATAATAGTTAAAAATATATTTAAAATATTTTTTTATGTTTTGCTTCTGAATTATAGTGTATGACTTTTATATTTGAGTATTATTAATTATTCATCAAAAATACACTTTAATTGTCAATTGCAATGATTATGATACTCTAGGTAGAAAATTGAACGATTAATAATTAAAATACGTTTTAATAAATAATATAGTGTAGTGCAAGAAATTTGATAAATCGAAATATTTTATATGTGTTTTTGATCTTCACTAAAAAAAAAAAGTGAACGTTAAAATCATATCTTTAAGCAGTCGTTTAGTACAGCGTATAAGAATAATACAAAATATGGTGTGTTAGTAATACCTGTATTAGCAATGTTTGTGTTAACTATATTTGCATTAGTTATACTTGTATTTTTTTATGCAATGTTTGGTTTAGTGTATTAAAAATCACATGAATTAAATAATTTCTTAAAAAAAAATTTTTTTACAAAAATATCCTCCATAAATATGTTAGAAAGAATGTGATTTTTTTTTGTGGGATAATAGTGTCTTTAATTATGTTAATGCATGTTTTGAATCCATTGCATTGCTAATACCATGGATTTTGAGGTATTAGTATTACACACCTCAATATACAATAGAGTGTAGAACTAATGCAAGCATTAGTTATACATAAGATGCAAAAGTATATCAAATAAGGTATTAGTAATACATATTAAACTAATGCATGCATTAGTTTTCTAATACACTCTACCAAACGACCCCTAAGTATTTCAAGCTTTAGTTTTATATATTACTAAATATTTGTCGTATCCCACTTTAGTTATCAGTGATTCTTTTTTTCTATCTGAGCGATAGTGAAATTAGTACGCTAACTCTTGGAAGAGGGCAGTTCGTTTGGTCATGTTGTATGAAGCAGGGTGTTAATCAATCAAAATTTTTTATATTAAGAAATTAAAAGTGACAAAAATGAGGGAGTTGCATCGGATGCGTGGATTTACTAAGGGAGATAGGATTAGGAATGAGAGTATTCGGAAGAAGGTATAAGGTTGGAGTGACTTCGGTAGAAGACAAGATGTGGAAATTGAGATTGAAGTGGTTTGGGCATGTGATGAGGAGGGATATTGATGCCCCGATTCATAAGTGTGAGAGGTTAGTGTTGGGTGATTTTAGACAAGGTAGAGGTAGACCGAAGAAATACTACAGGGAGGTGATTAGACATGACATGAATCAGTTACAGCTTATTGAGGACATAACCCTAGAAAGGAAGGTATGAAGGACGCGAATTAAGTTAGAGAGCTAATGTGTATGGGTGAGTCGTAGCCAGTTGATAGGAGTGTTTAGGGTAGTCTTGCTAGTAGTCAGACGGCTTTGCACATAGGTTGAAATTTCTAATTAGAATGGTACGAGTGAGGTATGTACTTTTGGTAAAATAGTGTATAATACTGCTTTGTTTTGTGAATGTCTTATTTATGTTATTTTATCTTTTATTACGATTTTGTTGACTGTTTTTTTAATTTGTTCTAGGCCGGGGGTCTATCGAAAATAATTTCTCTACTTTTTTGAAAATAATGGTATGAACTGCATATATTTTATCCTCGTGAGATAATACTGAGTATGTTATTGTTATCATCTTAAAAGTGGGACCCACAAGATTTGGGGTACGTGGCTACTAGTTGTGCTTCTTTGAATAAGTACACAATACTTGCTATTTTTGTAATTAAATTAAAAGATTTTCTCTTTGACCTTTTCCCTTTGGAATTTTCAAGTAGGCCCATGAGAATTTTCCTTAATCTTTATTATGGATATTAATCATGTATTTGAGCATCCACTTAGTTACTATAATTTGGAGTTCATTGCAAGTCATTTTCTCCCCCACTCGACTTTACATATTTATATTGAGATCTAATTAATTTAGTCCGACTAATCAAAATTTTTATTGTGTAAAATTTACTTAAAAAAATACTTTCTAATATTTTTTTTCTTTTTTTTTTTTTTATATTTGAAATTTGAATTCGTGACAGCCAAAACTTCTAATTAACTACAAATAAAAGGATATCGATCATCCCATCACAAGCACTTGGTCAAAGGACTTTCTTATGAAGTAAAACAAATTAAACTTAGGTACAACTGCCAAATGAATATAATAAGAATGAATTTTAGCACAAAGTATTATTGCTTGCAAATTCAGCAAAAATGTCATTTCCACATGTTAATTAGAGCTGGAAAGTTTCAATTAGTAGTCCAAAACTTACTTATGATCTCCTTAGAATCAGATCACAACTTATAATCCCTATAGTAGTAGTAATTACTTAGTACCAAATGGGAAATAGATATATAATTAATGTTTCCTTCATTTAATTGTTTATTCTTCAATAGGAATTGTCTATTATTATTATTATTTTTATAACCGTGGTATCCGGGCCAACTTGCGCGCACCTCAACTAAATCTACGGGATACCTGTCACCTCCCACCAGCAACAGGTACCAGGTAACTCTGTCCACCAAGGCTAGAACAGATGGAAAGAAAACACCTAGTGTTTGTCTAGGTTGAGAATTGAACCTAAGACCTTATGGTGCCCATCCCAACTTCATTGAACCACTAGGCAACACTCTTGGGTGCAATAGGAATCGTCTATTATACTATGCATATATTAAAAAAATTAATCAGAACACAGATAATCAAGACGTGAAAACAACAACTAGAGAAAGACTTAACCAACGTCTAAGTTATGTGTTCTGATTTTCGAGTTTTAGTTCATAATACATTCGTTCATAAAGCACCCTAGAAAGTGCAAATGACACGTGATATAGTCTAATGGTCCTTGCATGCACAAGTAAGCATATGCGATGAATATTTGTCTTAATCAAGACGTGAAAACGTCCAGAGAAAGACATATGCCATAGAGGTTTTTATGATTGCACCCTAGATATGCCAACATCTAAGTTATGTGTTCTGATTTTTGAATTCTACTTCAAAATACATTTGCTCGTAAAGCTTCCTATGATCGCACCCTAGAAAGTGCAAATGACACGTGACATAGTCTAATGGTCCTTACATGCACAAGTAAGCATATGGGATGATTTGTCTTAATCAAGATGTGAAAACGACTAGAGAAAGACATACGTCATAAAGCTTTCTATGATCGCACCCTAGAGAAAGACATATGCCAACGTCTAAATTATGTATTCTGATTTTTGAGTTCTAGTTCAAAACATACTCGTTCGTAGAATTTTCTATGATCGCACCCTAAAAAGTGCAAATGACATGTATCATAATCGGTCCTCGCATGCACAAGTAAGCATTTGAGATGATTTGTCTTAATATTTCTTCAAAAACTTTAAATATTACTTTAAAATATTTAATTCCATGAATTTAATTTGTAGCTCAACTTTTGAGAAGGCAAATCTGAGATTAGAATAGTAAATTAGTGAAAACAACATTGGCTAATTTGATGGAGGTAGAAGTGGAAGTACTTGATCCAATAACAAGCCTCTTTTATTTTTTATTTTATTTTTTAAGAAAATAATAAATGAGAAAAATTGGAAAATGGGAAAATGAATTTCCCCATGCCAACCATTTGGACCATCTTTCACTTTTTGTGTCCCATGATATCTCGAACCAAAACAAATAATATAAGAGGGAGTTGTTCGATCGATAATATTAATAAAAAAAAAGTTAATTGAATGATGAATCTATTTATTTTTTAATTTGAAATTATAATCATATTAAGTGGATTATTGAGATATTTTTAAAAAATTCAAAATAAGTAATTTTTGTAAGTCCAAGAAAATTATTCAGATATTTTTCATAATTTGTTCTTCTTTTTAATGAGGTTTTTACTATTTTACGTTTTCAGAAGAATAATTTGAGAATAATTAAAAGGATAATAGTGAAAAAATAATCTTTAAGTTATGTCAATAAATACTTTTCTCAAGAGGTTTGTCATATATCGACAATTCACTTAATATGAACTAGAGAAGCAGTACTAATTATGTTTTGCTCCTAGACGATCTTGTTCTACACGAGTAATATACACACACTTGCTCTGTCATTTTTACAAACACGTGACATTTTTCAATACGAAATTCAAATAAACTCTTTGCGTCCCCAATTATGCCCTATTTTCTTACCGTAACTTCATATTCACCCAATATATTTAAACAAATTGAGTACAAGATCCATTGAATACAAAATAACGAAAGTTTAAGTGCATCATAATGTCGGTTTCATTCACCGAATAAACTTAATAGTTTAACGTAAATAATTAGGTGCATGAACTGTATAAGATCAATTAGTTTATAGTTATTCCGATTTACGTGCTGTGAAATATTTTTTTATATTATAAATGACTCATAATTAAATATGATTTTTTTGATTTCGTACATTAAACACTTGTGTTGCAATTGGTTTCAACTTTAGGTGACTAATAACATAAGTGATTGGCTAATTTTTTTTTAAAAGGCCTGATTTGACGGCACGTGACATAACACGTGGTTATACTACAGTGAAACAATTATTGCTAAAAAAATAAAATTGAAATTATTGGGACGATAGCATTATTTATCTGTATATGATGTTTACGTTAAATTAGGTAATTAATCTTGAGATGAACTTAAAACGTGATTGATTACTCGAATTAGTTCTCGCAATCTCGTGTATTACTCGAATTAGTTTTCTCAATCTTGTGTTCGAAAGGATCGGTGAGTTAGATTTGAGTTCATCGATCGAGTGGAATTGTATGCTTTAAGGTGATCATGAGACGTAGAGTAATACAATCTACTCAGCGTATGTATTTTTTGTTTTTCACTCAATAAAGAGGTATCTGGCCCTAGTTTAAATTCGATCCATGTAAGATCCGTTAAGGAAAAAATTAAGTGCACTGGGTTTTTCCTCGTAAGATATTTAACATTTCTAAATTAAGTAATGACGATCTACCAAAGATTGAACCTTCGTAACATATTTTCTATCAATATATATATTTTTTACTTTCACTTATTATTGTTTCATATTTGTGACAGATATATCTATAGATCGATGCTTAACATGTTTATAATCTCATGCGAGCTTTATGAATTTTATGATTTTATCTTTAATGTGTGCTCCTTGCACCTTTTGATGGATGTGATTATTTTTTTCTTATTTAATCTGGTATGATTTCAAATCCATTTTAAAACTAATCCAAAAGTAAAACAATTTATTAACCCAAAATGATTTCCATAAATTTGTATAAACTGAAGAAAAATATTAATTAAAATCTGAAAAGCTATCTCATTTTTTCAGAATCATATCTACATGTAACAGATAGATTATCATAGATATATATATTTGATCAAGATAAACATAAACATGAAGAAAAAATAAAACAAAAATACCTTTATTTTCATTTAATAATAAAAAAGATACTAGAATTAGTCAAAATTATACATAAATCAAAACCAAATCTCATTCATACCAACTTAATCTGAGAATGTCTGAACATAAAGCTAAGAATCTAAAATATATCCAACTTTGAAGTTTATCCTAAAATCAAATCACCAAAAAATAATAATTCTTTTTTTTTTTTTTTAAAAAAGGAACAGCTGTGAATGAAATTAATTAAAATTCAATTAGCGGTTGTTATTTATTCCATGTGGAAGAAATCTAGCAAAAGGTAGATATAAATAGCAGAGTAAGTAACATGCAAACCATGACCTATGTTCATCACAATTATCACCCTAATACTATTCTTAATTCACAAAATAATCACCCTTCTTATCTTAGACTCCAATAATAATTTATCATAGTTCAATTCTTTATATATAGAGATAGATAGCGATAGATAGATAGATAGATAGATAGATAGATAGCGAAGTATGTATGCGAAATCTTTTTTTTTTTTCGAAGCCCCCGAAAAATTCATAACCTCTCCTATATAACTATTGTTATTCTAATGAGCACTTTGTGATAACTTTTTTCACTGTGCATTAATAACTGGTAAACCACACACGAGATGCTAATCATACTAGGCGAGCTTCATGTGCGATCAGGGGCGGACCTACATTATTTTTTCGGGTTTTCCGGCACCAATAAACTCGACTTGTAATAGA
Source organism: Capsicum annuum (assembly GCF_002878395.1). NCBI lineage: Eukaryota > Viridiplantae > Streptophyta > Magnoliopsida > Solanales > Solanaceae > Capsicum > Capsicum annuum. The sequence continues at coordinate 5,176,643 of NC_061122.1, forward strand.
TATAATTACATAGAAAATATACAAAAATAAGTATAAAAGATATAAAAGCATCCACTAAAATAAAAAGTTGGTTGAGTGCACTGACATTAAGATTGATTTTCAAGGTTAATTTTCAAGGTTATTCAGTGAAAGGGACATCATTTTTTTCAGCTTTTTAATTTATTTAAGCACCCACAATCCTTAAATCCTGAATCCATCACTACATGCGATGAGTTTATGATTGAGTGACAGACGGAGGCTGAACGTTGACTAATTGATATTCCAACATGAGTTTCCATAATTTGTTTCTACTGTAGTTTTATTTTATTATCTTATGTTTGAAATTTATTTGCTTAGCTAATTAATTCGAATTCGTACATCAAAAGATCAATATGAAAGAATTATTTACTCCTATAAAAGACGATTTCATTTTTCGTATATTGAACACGAGAATAACGATACCTTAGTCAAAGATATTGAAGCGATTTTCATATTTTTTTTTCTTATTTAGTATTTTTATATTGAAACTCCAACTAATTCAAACGAGTTAGTGTTATAGAAGTTATACTAAATCCAAAAAAAAAAAAATCCCTATTAGTTCTTTTTGATACACAGGAACTCAAATTCCTAATTTCTAATTAAGATGGATGTATTCCATTTATACATCCTACTATAATGAGAACTGTGATTTAATGCACTTCCAATGTCTTAATTAAACACAAGGTTCTATCTCTTTGAACTTTTTCTACTAATTATTTAATACTTTAATTATGAAAATGTGTATAATACGTTTGAGCAGGTTCTAATTAGGTGTAATGTCAGAAATTCACAATAAAATAAATCAAAATCCGTAATTTAAATCATGTTTATATACTCTTTAGAAAGTATAAATAATAAAGTACGTATATTAATTAATTAATTAATAGTTTAGTTAAAAAGTGATTTAATTATGTTTACGGCCCCCCTAAACTCGTGCATTGTGATCACACTGGCTTTTGACCATTGACCAATGCCACGTGCGCGGTATCTTTTGACTCATCATTCCGGTGAGACACGCACGTGCACTTTCTGCCCCCTTCAACCATAATTAATAGTACTACTACTTTAAATATTTTTTTAAAAAAATTACTCCCTCCGTTGTTTCATTTTATGTGTCGTTTTTTGATCAAATCCGAAATCTAATGATTTTATAAAGTTTACAGAATTGTCTCTTTTAAAGTCACTTTAATATTTACTTTTTAGTTGTTTTTCGATATTAAGTAGTACCGGTAAAAATAAAATTGAGATTATGTCATTAATTAATTACCAAATAAGAAACGAATGAAAAATAAAAGTATGCCACATAAATTGAGATGCAACAAAAATAGATCACCAAGTTTAGCATAGACATATAATATCAATCGAGCAAGTTACTGTGTGGAGCATGAATAAGGGTCTACTAGAGATTAGAAATAATTGAAGAAACAACAAGATTTTTTTTTTGTCCCTTTCAGGCGATAGAAAAATAAAGAAATGGTTGATATATTCAAGGTAATTATGTATTTACAAAATACCGTCTTAATTCATCCGAAGGGAGTACTATATTATTAAGGCCCTTTATTTTTTGATGAAAAGTCTTGGATTAACAAGTAAAATAGTGTCTGTATTATAAATTTAAATCGTGAAAATAATTTTCTATAAAATGTAAGATGAAATTGTATATAATAAATTTTTATTATTTAACCAGTTTTCCCGACTCAATTGCAGCGGGAGCTTTAGTAGAATATACCATCCTTTTAAGACACTTTATGTTTGATTTTTATACCCTCTAATTATTGTTAAGAGTCTTTGTGTAACAAGTAAAATTATTATTATATCACTAATTCAAATCATAAAAATAATTTCTTGTAAAAACGTAAAATAAAATTATGTATAATAAATATTCGTGATTTAATATTTTTTCTGATTTAACATATAACGAAAGATTTAGTCCAGAGTAGTATCCATTAAGACGCTTTAATTTTGGAACTTAGGGGTTGTTTGATTGGGATAAGTTATCCCGAGTTGGATTCATCCCTTCAACCAAACAAGGGATTAAATGATCTTTTATTTTATCTCGAAATAACTTATTCCTTAGATTTTTTATACCTCAAATCAAACGATCCCTTACATACTACCGCCCTCTAACTATTAACTTTGTTTATTATAACAATATTATTAATTAATTAGTAAGTAGGATTGGATCCTCTGTCATCCCTTTAAGGACATTTAACTAAGAGACAATGCAACAATTTGGACTCATTGTATTATTAGTAGCCTAGAGGTCCCACTTTGTAAAGGCCATGGAATTTCATAGATTTTATAGTATAATAACTTATTGTATATCTCATTATAAATAAATATACTTACTAGTTTAGGAGATTTAGTGATTAATCATTGAGGAAATGAATTACAATAATTAAGGTGTGTGTTATCAAGGTGTAAAGATTTTATTTTGTTTTTTGGTGGGTTTGAATTTAATTGTTTGTTGTCAAAAGAAAGAGTTTATTATGGATTTGTAATTGATAATGATAATAATTTTTTTAATCAACTATTGTACACTAATAAGATCAAAATTGTTAGTAGAATAATTAGTTTAAGTTTTGGAGAAAGAAGAGGTCTATGTTATATTATAGTGAAATAGCACTTTAAAAATAATCATAATGGTGTATTAATACCATTGTAAGAGGACCACACCCAATAATATTTTGCAATAATACAAACTTTAGATTATGTTAAGTAAACAAAGAATTCAAGTAGTATTTCTTAAAGTTTTCTTCTCCTTTTGATTGGATTTCTTATCTGGTATCTGTGATATCTATATTAGAGTTCGATTAATTCAAAATTTGCAATGCAAGCCTATTCGAGGGAGTTCTCTGTATCAACGATTAATCCATACCCAAAGTTTGAAATCAAATCTCTTATTAAAGTAGAAATAGCCCACTCCGTTATAGCACATCCTTTTGTTTTCATGGCTAAATGCTCGCTCAATAAAACCAATAGAATTTAAGTTAGAAAAAATAAAATAATCATGTACCTTAACTTATCATATTCATACAAATCTCCACCCTTAAAAAGTAATTAAAAAACATTCAACTAATTATGTATCTTCATTTGATGTATCGGGAGTTAATTATGTATCTCTACAAAAGAAAAAATGTATCTTCCTTGAATGTATCGGGAGCTAATTATGTATATTAACAGACCCATAATTGGAATTCTCAGTAATTATGCAACATATCAAAATTTTCTGAAATTAAGTTCCAAACTATCGAGTTTACGTTGTATTCCGTCTAAGTTAGACATAAATCTAGCAGAAGAATTACATTTGAGGCTTCTTATGGAACTGAGTTATTGGGCCATATGAAACTCTATTTTTGGACCATATATGGGTAATCATAATCCAGCCCAATTAGAGCTATTGGGCAATAGTAATGGACTTAAATGGCAGCTATGGGCCCAATAGAGTAGCCTGAAGTTTGACTTTTCCAATTTTGATTAGAAAACCCAAAATTGCTTAAAAAGAGCTGTCCGATGCACTAAAACTCCCGCTATATGGGAGACTCAGACCACAATGATCTATTATATACCGTCTTATTTCTACAAGAGATTATTTCCATGGCCAGACCCAAAATTGTGGTTGATCTTAACTAATTTTGTGTTGGGGCCTGAGGCTCGATAGTTAATGTAAAACTTACATAAATTTCAATAAGTTTACCCCTAATTACTTCCTATTCCTACTCTTTTCTAAATTGCAAATAATTCTCTATTTTGCAATTTTTGAATACATAATTTTGAAGTTGAGATATTTGATTACTGAGAGATGCCCATTTCTGAAACAATTTGCTCGAGATACATAATAAATTAACTAGACCAAAGGAGATACATAATAAATTAACTAGACCAAAGGAGATACATACTTAAAATTATATATCCGAAAATTTATGAATTTGTGGATGTATTCATTTTTTTATTTTTTATTTTGAAAAAAGAGATTTAGGTAATTAATAAAATTTTTTAGGAATTTTATGTAGTTTATTAAAGATAAACTGTGATGTTATGTAATCTTTCCATAGTTAATTGATTGGTTAATTTATTTACAAGAATTTATAAATAAGGAATAATGTATAATCCATTTATAAAGAATACGTTAAGGGTGTCGAATAGACAAGTCTGAACTGATTATAATCATGATCTTACTCATTCAGAGTTTTATTCATATCAAAATGTGTTACGTTGATTTAGATTAAACAATGAATCATAATCTAACTCGGCTTCCTTAAAGCTTCTTTGTTTATTTTAGATAATTTGTTCTAATAACTATATCAAATGGTGAGGAATTCTACAGGGAGTTGGGTTTTGGGCTTCATGCAATCTTTCGCCCATGCTACAAATAATCTCGTAAAGCAGAATATTGAGATGTAATTTCTGATTCTGATAAGTATTTAATGAATTCCTCAGAAAGATATTTACCATCACGATCAGATCATAATGTATGGATATGTTTGTTATGTCGCTTTTTCATTTCCATCTTAAATTCTTTGAATTTTTCAAAGCATTTAGATTTATGATGCAACAAATAAATGTATCTATATTTTGAGTAATCATCTATGAAGGTTACAAATACTCAAAACCATCTCTTGCATGTATACTCATAGGATCACACATATCAGTATGAATTAATTCTAACTTATTACCGGCTCTATTTCCTTTGGAAGGAAAAAATGTCTCTTGGTCATTCTACCTTCTAAATAGGATTCACAAGTTGGAAGTGTCTCCACTTTCAATGAATTCAAAGGTTCATCAGAAACCAACCGTGAGATCCTATTTAAGTTAATATGACCTAGACGTTAGTGTCATAAGTATGTTTCACACAATTTCAAAATACGTTTTCTTTTATGCGATTGATCAATATTATTAAGTTCCATTGTTTGTAGCATATCATGGGAAACCTCAAATACAAACAAATCATGTATTCTAGGAGCTGAAATAATAAAATGCTTATTAAACTTAATAATTGCACAATTATTAAAAAAATAAACATTATAACCAGCATTCATTATTCTTAAAGCTGAAAGTAAATTCCTTCTTATAGAAGGTACTTAAAGAATATTATTTCGTCTTAAAACTCTAGAACTACTAAACGAAATATAAATATTTTCTGTAGCTAAGGCTGGTGCTGATTCCCCATTTGCTTGAAACACGTTTAGTTCATTTTCACTTAGGCGTCGTGTTTCCTGAAATCCCTGCAATGAAGTGCATATATGATTAGTGGCTCCCAAATCTATAGCCCAAAATTGGGTAGAAACAACTGCTAAAAATGTTTCAATGACATATGAAAAAGATGTCCCTTATTTTTGCATCTTTGCTACGTAGCCGGGACACCGTTTCTTATAATGACCAGGTTGCTTGCAATGATAGTATTTGCCCTTAGGCTTAGCCACACCACCATTAGCACCTGAAACCTTACGGGATTTCTTCTTTTTTCTTTTCGCCGTTCAACTTAGAAGTCGAAGATGAAGGTTTTTCAACCATCAACGCCGCAGGAGGAGCTTGTTGCTTAATAATAGATTTTGCCTCTTGCGACTCATTCAACAATTTCGCGAGAGATAAGTCCATCTTATTCATGTTATAATTCAAGCAAAACTGTTGAAAACTGTCCGACAGAGTCTGTAAGACCATCTCAACCTAAGATTCCTTATCAATAACCGCATCAAGAATTTTCAGCTTGTTCAATAGACTCATCATTTTAAGAACATGTTCCCTCACCGAAGTTTCTTCAACCATTTTCGTGGTCAAAAGAGTTTTCATGGCCGTCTGCTTTACAACACGATTTTGCTCACTGAACATCTCTTTGATAGATTCAAGCATATCGTAAGCAATAGACATGGACTGATGTTAATGCTGCAACATATTTGCCATGGAGGCAAGAATGTAGCATCTTGCCATCTTATCAGCCTTCACCCACTTATCGTAGGCTTTAGTCTCATCATCAGTCGGTTCAACCGACTTAACAGGACATTCCTCAACCAACATAAATTTAAATTCCTCAGCAGTAAGAACAATATCCAAATTACATTTTCAGTCCACATAGTTAAGGCCTTCTAATTTATTTTGATTTAGGATAGAAGTTAAAGAATTAAACGAAGACATGGTTAATCTATTATATAACCCAATTAAAAACAAATCATTAGACATGCTGCAAAATGATAAAATTCTTAAAAAACACATCACATATATAACCATGCACATAAATAGTTAGAATCATTAGTGAAACTTAATTATTTAAGCAAATATACATGTAATGTCACATATTTTATCTCCGAAATAAAACAGAACCAACTCAGTTAGAGAGTAAACTGTTGATTTAAGTTAGATAAATATCACATTTCATAAGTCTCTGTATCATTGAACCATCATGTAGCTTAGTTGGAAAGTTAATACAAGTTATAAAAAATAAGATACTATAAAACAGTATTACACTATACAAGTTTATCCGATGGGGAAGATGACCTATGTCAACATGTAAACTCATATTACTTACTGTTATTAACCACTGGAAATCATAATAAATGATCCCTATCACCATTGGTTTGCAAAGGATAATTTTTTCAGAATTTTTAATTTTTTTGAAAACATAAAAACACCCAAAAACTCATCAAAACGATCCTGAATAGCCAAAAATTGGCTTGGCTCACAAAATTTTGTGAGTATTGTTCAGTGGGTTGTTTTCAATGAACGTACCAAATTTCAAGTCATTCGGAGTTCGTCAAAAAATGAAAAACTTCAAAACCGACCAAATCGACAATTATTGATTGGGCTGTTTGTGAGGGTCAGCAGGGTTGCCTCTTTGGTTGACCGAATCTATTTTCTTTAATGATAAATTTAGATTCTGAAAATCACTAACTTCATCAAAAATACAAAAAACAGCCAGCAACAATATGATTTATACAATTATTATTTGAAATATGTACAACAAATCATGTAATTTCTCTTAAATTTAGGGGTGTACAAATCGAACCGTTAAGTCAAACCGAACCGATGAATCAAATCAAATCGGGGAAAAAACCGACTTATGGTTTGGTGTTGGCGAAAAAAACCCGATCATTCTTGGTTTAGTTTGGTATTAGCAAAAATAAAATCAAACCGAACCCAAACTGAACCGACATAATATATATATAATTTAAATTTTTTATACGTAAAAAAATATTAAATCTACTTTCTAATTATTTTTATTACTTTTTTATATTCAGAAAATAGATATATATTCTTGGGTCTTTAATTATAATATTTGTCCATTACTAACAAATTAATACAAATATTAATATAAAAGAAAAAAATTATATATTATAGACAAAATACTATATTAATTACACGGTATGGTTAATGTTTTAAAAAATTACAATTCATAGTTATTTGGAAGTTTAAAATCATTTTTTTTGTTCTATTGGCTAAAAAAAAGGCAACAATGGGAACATCAAAATGCACGATTATTAAAGATATCTTTTTCAACTTTTTTTTCTTCTTATTTTTCTCTCAAAATCACTCTAATATCTTTGATTTTACATTGAAGAAACAACAACATTGGCAACATCATAATAGTGTTCTTCAAGAGACCTTCTTCAACTTTTTTTCTCTCAAAATCACTTTAATATTACAAGATATCATCCTTGATTTTACTTTGAAGAACCTTTTTTGCGGATTTGTCACCACATAAAATTCGTTTAGAATATTTATTGAAGATTTGAGGTAATTTTTCAGTATTTTTGATATGAGATTTAATTTTTTTTTATATATATTTTTCAATCCTTTCTATCATAAATTTTGATTGAGATAAATTAGTTCAATCATTATTTTCTCAATTCAACTAAATTGTTATCAATTATATATTATGTGTCTATTATATATATGTATATGTATAAGTTGTATATTAATTGTGTATATGATGTAATTGTATAAGTAGTATATGTGTAAGTCAATTGTATAAGTCATATATGTCAATTATATAAGTCATATATGTATAAGTTGTTAATTGCATATGTATATATATGCGTATATGTATAAATTATATATTAATTGTATATATGATGTAATTGTATAAGTCGTATAAGTCAATTGAATAAGTCGTATATGTATAAGTCATATATGTCAATTATATAAGTCATATATGTATAAGTTGTTAATTGTATATGTACATTTTTTTTTGCAATTGTATATCTGAATACTTCTATATTATTATAGTGTATATTAAATAACTATATATCTGTATGTATACAGTTTGCAGAATTTATATTGAGTGTGTACATATACATTTTGCATAGTTTATAT